>NC_000073.6:4426147-4693647 GCF_000001635.26 Mus musculus | reverse complement strand
CTGATCCCACCCCCATCTTAACTGGATGGTAATGGACTTCGTGATACTGACACAGGACTCCAGGAGGCCTACTGTTGGGGTGGCCAGCCTTGGCATGGGAAGTGATGTTGGGATAGGAGAGACCTCAGGTGTCCTAGAGTGAGAATTTGGAAGGATCCTTTAGGCTTCTAAGCTAATGTAACCTTAATTGCTTTAGGAAGAAAGAGGCAGGAAGTTGAATTTGGTGGTACAGGCTGGTAACCTCAGTTACTCGGGAGGCTGAGGTAGAGAGATAGCAGCAAGAGGCACAGCTTCTGCTCTGCACTCAGGACCACTCTACTCTGTTGTAGTATCAGGCAGAGTGTAGACTGGGGGGATGTTCCTATACCCAAGGGAAGGACTAAGCATTCAGTGATCCAACCTAAAAGTTAAAAACAGTGTAGCTGAGGATGACCTTGACCTCTTGAGGATGACCTTGACCTTTGGACAGTGCGGCCTCAGCTTAACAGAGCTGGGATGATCCTTGAGGGCTGCCACAGGCTTATGCAGTGCTGGGGGCTGGACTCAGGGCCTCCTGCATTCCACAGGAGCACTCTAGCAACCGAGTTACATCGCTAGCCCGGAAGCTTGTGTCCTGTTTCTGGAGCGGTGTCTACACCATGGAGAGGGAGGACGGAGGGGCCGGGTGTCTATAAATACCTACAAATATTTCTTGTTCTCGTAGACGTCGTGGAGCTTGAGCACGTGCGGGTGTTCAATGAGCTTCAGGATGGCGATTTCCCTCTCCACCTGAGGGGCCAGGGATACAAGAGAAAGGGTCAGCATCACCTCCCGCCTTTCCTTCTGCGCCAAAGGACACTCTCGCTACACACACACACACACACACACACACACACACACACACACACACAAACACCCACCTTCATCAGCACCGATTCCGACAGCTTCTCCCTGTTCACGATCTTGACAGCGACCTTCTGACCCGTGATGCAGTGGACTCCAAGTTTAACTAGACCTGGAGATCGGATTTAAAATATGGGGTGTTCTGGAGTTCACCCTAGCTCTCAAGTTGTCAACACACCCCCATCCTCACTCCCAGCTTGGTTACCCATTTCTTCTATCCCGAATTTCTGCATTTGAACTGGTAGCCAACAGCTGCCATGCCTACAAAACACAACTCTTTCCTATGCACGTTGCCCACTTTTAGTCCTTCTGACTGTCTGCCCTTTGCCGATCCCCTCCACCAGCCTCTCCTGGCCTTTTATTCTGACTCTCTGGCCTTCTGGTATGTCTGCCCAACTTCATCTTTCTTTTCAGATTTCAGAAGCCCTATAATCTTACAAAACACACTCTCAATTTTTCTTCTTTCCCAAGCCTCCCCATACAAAGTGAGTTCCAAGACAGCCAAGGCTACACAGAGAAACCCTGTCTCGAAAAACCAAAAAAAAAAAAAAAAAAAAAAAAGCTGTCATGGTCAGAAAGCATGCGTATTCCCTGACCACTCCTCAGATCCAGAGCTCAGCTATGGAAGGTGCCTCTTCTCAGTCCCAGGAACCCAGATCTTACCCCTCCGTCCTTAGACCCAGTAGTCTTGGCCCCAGCCCTCGTCCCTCAGGCCCAGCAGTGCAGGTACATGGCCCCTTCTCCTTCCAAAGTTCAAGAATTGAGGTCAACAGCACGTCACACTCTTACTACCAGGATATAAAGGTCTGACCTCCCTTTCCTATCTCAGGCCTGGAACTCAACTTCATAGGGACCCAGAACCCACAGCCCAGAACACTGGAGGTCATCCCTCAGTTCACCTCGATCCCCTGCCTAGAAGAAGATGGTTGTGGCCACACTCAGCCTTTAGCATCAATCAAAGATAACTCTGCTTTCCAGGGCCACTTCTGGCTGGGAGCTTAGCTTTCTACAGTCCACCTCTCCATTCTATTTCCACACTGCAGAATGGAGAGAATGTAGTCGACCTCACACCCTAGGGCTCCAGCTTGCTGCACGGAGCGCAAGTGACCGCTTTTGAGCATAAGAGGGACAGGATAGCAGCCTCTCTCGGGATGGATGCACCTCCACCCAGCCTGCACCTCCACCCTGCCTGCGGCTGTACTGCAGCACCCGCCTGCCTCAGCTTGCAGAATCAGCCCAGGTCCCACACCCGTAATGGGCCTACTTCCCCACAGCTTCCTGAAGCCCCTCCAATATCTGCCCCAATAGGGTTATTTGAGCCACAGTAGTCCAGACCCCTACTTCTCCCTGGAACCCACAAGTCTCAGACCCCTGCCATCTCAAGGCCCCAACGTCAGACTCTACTCCGTACACCGTGGGCACTTGGAACTCAGGACCCAAGCCCCTTTTCTACGAGGGACCCAGGGGTCTGCCCTTTAAATATCCATGGTCCCGCCCTCTGCCCCTTCCAGCACCCCGCCCCCGCCCCAGGTGTCCGCTTAGGTTCTCACCTGTCTGTCCTTTGCCCAGCGTCTTCTCCAGGCGATAGGGGCCCACATATTGGGCGTGCTGGGGTGGGTGTGGGTGTGGGTGTGGGAGGTGGTAGGCGGGGGAGCCCCCGCCACCTTCCTTGGACCCGGACGACATGGTGCCCTTGGTCCCGGCCCGACCGGTCCCCCGGCCGCCCCCCCTGCGGCCCGTCGCCCCGTTCCTCCGGTGGGGGCCGGCGACACCTCCGTCCCGGCCCCCCCGGTTGCTCCCCACTTCTCCGGGGGTCCCCAGGGGGCTGGGCTGGCCCCCCCAGTCGGTGGGCCGCAGAGCTGGGGGAGGGGGGGCTGCCGGGGGGGTCAGGCCCCTGGAATCAGCATGGCGGGGGGGGCTGCGCGGCCCCCCCTCCCCAGCCCGTCCCTGGCCGGCCCCCCCCTTCCTGTGCCTCCCCCTGCAGGGGGGGTCTGAAGTGTGGGGCCGGCGGATGCTGCAGGCCGAGATCCCCCCCGCCCCCCCACGCGCCCTCTCTCCTCCGCCTCCTCCTCCTCTCCGCCTCCCCCCGCCACCTCGTCCTTTCTCTCCGGCACGCTGACATCACCATCCGGGGACTCCCGGCCCTTCCCCACAGTTAACCCTTTCGGAGGGGGAGGGGGAGTGGCAGGGGGCGGGCCTGGAAGCTGGACGGACGGGGAGGAGGTGGGAAGATGCTGGGATGTATGGATGGGTGGAGGGATGCTGGAGGAGAAGGATGCTGCAGGAGAGAGGGATGCCTGAAAGGATGGAGGGAAGGATGGAGAGAGATACAGAACCAGTATTAGACAAGCAGAGATGAAGACACAAAGAGAAGTCTGACATACATTAGTAGATGGGAAGATGCAGAATATCAGAGACAGGGTGGAGGAGTGAAGGAGGTAATAACGGAGCGGGGAGAATTAAGAGTTCAAGGCCATTATAGCTATAAAGTGTGTTTGAGGACAGCCTAGACTACGTGAGAACGCCCCCTCAACCCACCCCCTCAAAAAAGAGCTGAAAGGGGCAGACAGGGATAGGAGACAAACAACAGACAGGGATGAGGAGATAGAAATGCAAAGGAAGATGTAGAGCGAGGGGGACAAAGAGAAATAAGGACTGTCAAGGGTCCATATATTCACAGGAGGGAATGATGCTGGGCTTAGATGGGAACAGACTGTGGAGTGTGTGTGTGGGTGGTGGTGGTGGCAGAGGATAAAAGAGACAAAGATAGAAAAGGGAAGGACTTTGGGGAGTTGGAGACCTAAGTGTGATCTATTTCTCTATGTCCTCTAAGGTCAACACTGTGTACTCCTTGGGCTAATTCTATGTTCCCACCGTTATCAGGGCTCCACGTTCTGCTCTTGTTTTTTTTTTTTTTTAAGACAAAGTCCAGCTGACCTCAAACTATGTGGCTGAAGATGACCTTGAACTTCTGATCCTCCTGCTTCTGTCTCTCAAGTGTGAAATTACAGTCCTGGAGAGATGATTCAGCAGTTAGGAAGAGTAGGCTGCTTCCCAGGGACTGGGGATTTGCATTCTCAGCATCTATACAGTAGTTCATGGCTGTATGTAACTCCATCTGGTTTCCGGGGATCAAAGTACACGTGGTACACATATGCACAGACAGTTATCCATATGCATATTTCTTCCAACTCCTTTAAAATTGTTTAAAAACAGTCCGATACCACCATGCTTTAATGTCTCCTATACCTTGATAGGTAGGCAGATAGATCCCAGTGCAGGCTGGATGTGTAATGTTTGCTTGTTAAGTCCTGTAAACTTCAGGTAGGCCTCAGTATAATCCATGTGCCTCCGTGGGAGGACCATAGGTCTGCACTCAGCCATGAGGAATCTGGTTCCTATTAAGCTTCCATATAAGCCATAGCCTTCTTTATGGCAGGCACCCTAAGTTGTTAGGCATCCATTCCATCCCCAAGTTTCTCACAGGGTGCACCAATGCAAATTGGTGCTCCTCTGAAGTGGTAAGCCTATCAAGCCATCTTCATTTCAGTATCAAATCTGAGCCATACACTGTTCTGAATGGTAAGGATATGGCAGGGTGCTAAATCTACAAAATTCCTCCCCGGGACAGCCATGGCTACACAATAAAACCCTGTCTCAAAAAACGAACAAAACAAAGCAAAACAAAAAAATACATAGTTTTGAAAAAATTTCACACATGTCTATAATGTAGTCTGGTTACTCTCCCCACATCTGTAATTTATTATTTGTATGTGTGTGTGCAGATGTGAGTTCACACGAGCGCATAATGTTTGTAGAGGACAAAGGCTAGCCTCTAGTGTCCTTCCTCATGAGCTCTCCACCTTGGGTGTTTGTTTTTGGAAACAGGGTTTTTCTGTGTAGCCATGGCTGTCCTGGAACTCACTATATAGACTAGGCTGGAATCAAGATACACCAGGATGTTGTAGATCTGTAACTGAGAGCAGAGTACATACTTTAAACTCAGCACTCATCATGCAGATATGGTCAAACTTCTGTGAGTTTAGCAAGTCCCAGGCCAACCAAAGCTATATAGTAAGACCCTGTTGTGCCCCCTCCACAAAAAAAAAAAAAAAAAAAAATCCTTAACTGAATCTCATCTTCAAAATTTCTTCTGGCATATAAGGTCATATATTTATAGGTTCTGAGAATTAGAGCTAGAATGTATGTGTGTGTGTATGTATGTACATATACATACATATATATACATTATATACAACACATATATGTATATGTATGTATATGTGTCTATGTATGATGTATATATGTCTAATGATATATGATACCACATAGTATAAATGTACATAGTATATTTATATGTATATATAAATATTAAACACATACACACCATGATGATAGCCTAGATGCAAGCTCCTTGCATATTATGAAAGTTACAGTATGATACATAGATACATATATAGAGATAAATACATTTGTAATAACCTATACGGAATGTGATCATATAGCTTTTCCATCTCTACTGAGATTCTTTAGAGTAAGAGGACTCCTATTAATAATAGCATATACCTGTAATCACAGTATTCGAGAGGAAGAGGAATTCAAGATCAGACCAGATATATAGCAAGTTCAAGACCAGCCTGGGCTACAGAGATCCTTTTTAAAAACCTAGAGAGGCCGGGCGTGGTGGCGCACGCCTTTAATCCCAGCACTCGGGAGGCAGAGACAGGCAGATTTCTGAGTTCGAGGCCAGCCTGGTCTACAGAGTGAGTTCCAGGACAGCCAGGGCTGTAGAGAGAAACCCTGTCTCGAAAAACAAAAACAAAACAAAACAAGAAAACCTAGAGAATAGGGTTAGGGAAATGACTTAGTTAGTAAAATATTTGTTGCACATGATAAGGGACCTGAGTTTGAGTCTCAGCACCCACAGGGTAGGTGTAGTAGTACATGGTTATAGAGAAGTGGAAACAGGAAGATTCTCTGGGATTCAATAGCCAGCTGGCATAATCTAACGGGCAAGCTCCAGGGTCAGTGACAGACCCTATCTATAAAAAATAGATAAAAATAAAAGGTAAGGCTGGAGAGATGGCTTAGCAATTGAGTTCTATTCTTTCAGAGGACCCAAGTTCTGTTGCCAGAACCCATGTCAGGAAGTTCTCAATTACTGGTAACTCCAGCTCCAAGGAATACAAAACCCTCTTCTGGCCTACACATATACACATACATAAAGAGTCTGGATCAGGTGAGATTGCTCAGCAGTGAAGAGCATCGCCTGCAGCCAGACAGTGGTGGTGCACGCTTTTAATCCCAGCACTTGGGAGGCAGAGGCAGGCGGATTTCTGAGTTCAAGGCCAGCCTGGTCTAGAGGACAGCCAGGGTTACACAGAGAAACCCTGTGTCGAACAAACAAACAAACCCCCCAAACAACAAAACAAACAAACAAACAAACAAACCGCACTGACTGCTCTTCGAGAGGTCCAGAGTTCAATTCCCAGCAACCACATGGTGGCTCACAACTACTATCTATAACAAGATCTGATGCCCTCTTCTGTCATGCAGATGTATATGCAGACAGAGTACTAATAAAAATAAATAATTTCTTTTTAAATACAAAAATCAAGCCAGGCAATGGTGGCAAATACCTTTAATCCTAGCACTTGGGAGGCAGACACAGGTAGATCTCTGAGTTTGATTCCAGCCTGGTCTACATAATGAGTTCCAGGACAGCCAGGGTTACACAGAGAAACCCATATCAAAACAAAATTAAAAACAAGATATTTGTTAACAGCAATAGTAAGAGTTACAGGGAACAAACCTTATCTTCTGGCCCACAAGGGCACCAAGCAGGTACATAAGGTGTGTATATATACACAAGTAGGTAAAATACTCATACACAAAATAAAAATGAATAAAACGGAGCAGGGTGAGTGTGCATACTTTTAAAAAATATTTATTTATTATTATACACATGTACACTGTAGCTGTCTTCAGACGCACCAGAATAAGGTGTCAAATCTCATTACGGGTGGTTGTGAGCCACCATGTGGTTGCTGGGATTTGAACTCAGGACCTCTGGAAGAGCAGTCAGTGCTCTTACCCGCTGAGCCATCTCGCCATCCCTGAGTGTACCTACTTTTAAGGCGTGTGAATATTTATGAGTTGTAGGGCAACCTGCTCACATCGTTCTGCAGGCCTGCCCAGGCTACATACTGAGAGCCTCCCCAAAACAAAACACCAAAATAAGGAACCATCTCCAAAACAAAAAACAAAAGAGGGGTGGGGTGGGACGGAGAGAGAGTTCAATGAGAGATATTTCAATGATTAGGAACTCTTGTTGCTTTATTGCTCTTGCTGAAGACTCAGGTTCAACTCCTAGCACCCAATTATGATGGCTCACAACCATCTGTAACTCCAGTTCCTGGCAATCCATCAAGCAAGCATACAGTGCACGCACATACATGCAGGCAAAATGTTCAGGGTCAGTGGTGGCACACGCCTTTAATCCCAGCACTCAGGTGGCAGAGGAAAGTGGATCTCTGTGAGTTTGAGGACAGCATGGTCTACAGAGTAACTTCCAGGACAGCCAAGGCTATACCGTAAAACACTGTCTCAAAAAACAAAACAAAAACTAACCAACCACAAACTATTTGTACACAAGTAAATAGGTAAGTCTACAAAAAAATTAAAAGAACAACAATAATTTAAGAGGCTGAAGAGATAGCTTGTCATTAAGAGTACTTACTGTTCTTGCAAAGAGCCTGAGCTTGGTTCCTAGCACCCATATATATATATATATTGGTTGTCTCATAACTGCCTGTAACTACAGCTTTAGTTTGTCCTTTGTCTCTGGCCCCATAGAAACCTGCATTTACAGGCATCTGCCTCCTCCCCTACTACATAATTAAAAACAATCTTTAAAAATAAAATCTAGCCGGGCAGTGGTGGCCCACACCTTTAATCCCAGCACTCGGGAGACAGAGGCAGGCAGATTTCTGAGTTCGAGGCCAGCCTGGTCTACAAAGTGAGTTTCAGGACAGCCAGGACTACACAGAGAAACCCTGTCTCGAAAAACCCAATAAATAAATAAATAAATAAATAAATAAATAAATAAGTAACTCTAAAAATATTTTTAAAATGATTGGAAGATCGAAGGTGGAAGACAGCTGATGTTGACATGGGACTTCCCACACACCATGCATAGTCACATGAAGACACACAACTCACACAGAGTATTCCACACTGAAACCGGTAATAAATGGGGAAACTGAGGCCTAGAAAAAAGTGAGCCCGAGTCTCAGGTTACAAAGGTGGGATATTAGGGGAGATATCCCGAGACTCTAGGAGCAAATGCAGTTAAAATCAGTTGAGTGAGGAACAAAACCGTCTGAGCAGCAGCAGCAGCAGCAGCAGCAGCAGCAGCAGCAGAGAAGGGGCGTGGCCTACGCAGGGGCGTGGCCGAACAGGACAAGCTGAAGTTCCAGGTACTAAGAGGCGGGACTTGACTGGGACAGGCCGAAAGGCCTAGAAAAGAGGCGGGGAATATGGGCATAGGCGGGGCCTATGCCTGGGAGGGGAGGAGTTCGCCATGAAAGTCCCTTGTTTGCTAAGATAAACAGAGGAGCTAGGGGGCGGGGCTTATAACAAAAGCGCGAAATGTAGGGGCGTGACAAAGAGAAAGTGGTGGGGGCCTAGTCGACAGAGGCGGAGCTAAGTGCCGCATCCGCTAAGAGGTGCTGCTTAGAACTGGGCAAACAGCTTGGGGTGAGGCACTTCCGTGTGAGAACTGCGTATTTCCGGTAAAGATGGCGGCGCCCAGTAGAGTCAGGTGCAGCCTAGTCTATCTTTAGGCGTGGTGGCAGCTCTAGACCCGGCAAGGTGAGATCAGCCCCATTGGGGCGCCCCTCTTCAAAGACACGGGAGGAGAATTGTTGCTAAGGAGACTGAGCGAAGGCTTGTTGCCATGGAGGCGGGGCAGTGGGGTTGCTAAGAGACGAGGACGCAAGCTGGGGAGCTTGGGGGGGCTCGTTGCCAGGGAGTAGGTGGGGCCTGTTGCTAGGGAGCAAGGAGGGACATCTGGATTTGGGCAAGGGTCCTGTTAGTATGAAGGAAGGAAAGGGGGCTATGGTTAAGGTGGTTGCAGGCAGAATGGTTTGGGATCATGAGAAGACTCCTAACACCTTCAAAACTCCACCTTCTCAGCAGACCTTCAAGAGTCGACCCATCCGGACACCATTGCTGCCTCAGCGGTGACCATCAATTTCCTTTAAACACATTCTTCCTTCACAGAAAGTCCATGGCAGACAAAGGCTCAGGGGGCAGTCGCCTCCCTCTTGCGTTGCCTCCGGCCTCTCAGGGTTGCTCGTCAGGGGGCAGTGGTTCCTCGGCGGGGGGCTCAGGCAACCCCCGGCCTCCACGGAACCTCCAAGGCCTGCTGCAGATGGCTATTACTGCGGGTTCTCAGGAGCCAGACCCCCCTCCAGAACCCATGAGCGAGGAGGTAAAGTATGAGGACCTAAGAAGGTTGGGTGAGGGTCCTGAGGATCTAAGTGTCTTGGGGAGAGTGGCTTAGTGAGCTACAAGCTGTTGTCTTCCTGGGTGGTGAGCTAGAGTCTAAATGTGGCATCATGATAGGGTGAAGGTCAGCTGTAAAGTGTCCGATCGCAGCCTTGTATTGGGAAGTCTCATGATGAGTGAAAAGTCTAAAAGCAAGCTGGGTTCTCTAGACCCAGGCAGAACTAGATTCAGCTTTGTCTCCACAAGTGTGACCTTGGGTATATTATTTAATCTTTCGAATCCTCAAGTGTTCGTTCATTTTTGAATTGATGGTGATAATAGTAATGATAGTGTCTTATCAGGCAATTCTGATGTTCCAGTCTATACTGACTCGTACACAACGTAGTTGGGTTTTGCCAGTTGCCAGCCATGACCTTGGTTGGGCAATTCACATCCTTTCTTTGCCTCTGATTTTTTTTTTTTAATCAATGAATTTGGAATAGCTATAATAAAACCTTACAGAATTGTCTTAAAGGTTGATAGGAATTTTTCATGTAACTTTTTTTAATTGACATTTACGATACATAGAATATTGTAGTAATTCAGTTAAGTTACAGAATAATTTATACATGTTGTGTCATGTTGTGCCAAGGTGGAAATAGGCATAGAGCAATGAGATAGTTTGCCCAAATTTGTCCAGGAGCGTGATTTCAAAGCCTTACAGCTTCTTCCCCTTTTCTTTCCTGTTTTGAGATTGCGGTCTCAAACAGACCACGCTAGCCTTAATGACCTTACCCTCCTGACCTTCCTGCCCCACCTCCAAAGTCTTGGACTTACAGATATATGGTAGCCATTTCAGTCCTCCTGAAGCGCCCTTTTGGGGACAGTGTAGTTTCTGGTCTTCCTCTGGACTCCTTTCTTTTGTTATCTCTTGTTCTCCTCATTCTCTATCTTTTCTGGCTTTTTTTTTTTTTTTTTTAATTTCTCCAGACGACAGTTGGCATGGCTGGAGAGCCCTTCTTGTTCCAACTTGGTAGCAAGTGCAGACCAGGGATACTATTCAAACCTCATGTAGTTCTCAGGACTTTTGTCACAATACAGAACCATCCAGCTCACCACAGCCTCCGGTTGTATAGCTGATCCTCAAACCTGACATCTTTTGGGAAATGGGCGGGACTTGTTGCTGAGGACAGAACCCCTGTATCAGCCTGACTCCTCTTTCTCCCCTCCTCCCTTAGCTCAACAGTTGGTTCTCTCTTCAGAGTCCAGGATCTGGCCATATTTCACACTGATACACAGATGAGGTTGTTCTTGAACTTGCTTCTGCCTCCATCCCACCCCGTGCTGGGATTATAAGCATGTGCCACCGAAACCTGCTCCATAAACTTTTCTCTTGCATGGACTACTTAGAATCCTAGTAAGCGCTCTTTCCCTGCTCCTATGCTTCTCAGTCCACCTCTCTGCCTCTCCTCGGGAGAACTCCCTTCCCAGCTCCACCCACTTCATTCAGAGCAGAATCTAGGCCTTTGCATCTGTTTGTAAGATCCAACTTGCTCCTTTCCTGGGGTGTTTCTCTCTCCTCAACTTTTTTCTTCCCTCACTTAACCTTGCTTCAGCCACCTTGGCTTGCTGGTGATTGCCTCTGTCTTGAATATTCTTCCTAGTATATGCTTGGCTATTCCCTGGCCTATTTCATTGCTGACATCTGACCCTCCAAGATGACCCCGTTTAAGTTCTACAGGCCAACCTCCACTCCCATGATCCTCCATTGTGCTTAATCTTACTTACCCTATAGCACTTGTCATATTGCCATCTCCTGTCACACTACATGTTTTGTTTTGTTTGTTTTTTCCCTCTAGCTTCTCTCTGTGTTTGTCTTGCACACACCCTGAACAACACTTTTTTTTCTCTAATCAGTCTGTCTCAGGACTGACTCCCTAGAACCTAGAAAAGAAGTTATGAGTAAAAACTGTGTAAACATCTGAGTGTGGTGGCTCTTGCTTGTTAATCCCAGCACTTGGGAGTCTGAGGCAGGAAGGCTGCTGTGAGCGGGAAGCCAGACTGCACTATAGAATGAGAGACTCCTGTGCTTCCCCCAAGATGTCTCCTAGATACTTGTTGATGGAAAGAGCCATCAGTCCTTGCATTTGGCTGTCCTATTAGTGTCACTCCCTGGGCAGTCACTGAGAGACATCTTCTACCCCCATCCTTCTCCCTTCTTCCCTAGAGACGCCAATGGCTGCAGGAAGCCATGTCGGCCGCCTTCCGGGGCCAGCGAGAGGAGGTGGAGCAGATGAAGAACTGCCTCCGGGTCCTGTCCCAGGCCACACCCGCAATGGCTGGCGAAGCTGAGCTGGCCACTGACCAGCAGGAGCGTGAAGGCGCACTAGAGCTGCTGGCAGACCTGTGCGAGAACATGGACAATGCAGCAGGTACCCTCCTCCCTCAGTACTCCCCAGGCTGTCCCACATGCTGTCTGGCTCTGCCCTTTCCCAATTCTCCTGTATTGAACCAGCAGCTCCTCCCAGGAACAAAGCCCTCCTCATACCCCACCAAGTCCCTGTGGTGACAGATTTGTTCTGCTACTTCCCGAGGAGTCCTGGGACTGATGTTGACTCCCTAATTTGCTTGCTACTCTCTCAAGGGAAGGGAGGTGGTTTGGGATGGAGTGGTAATCTGAGGCCGCCTGGAAGTAGAGTGTTTGATCAGAGACCTGAGTGAGGGTATTTCATGGGGTATATCACCTGAGTGAGGGTATATCATGGGGTATATCACCTGAGTGAGGGTATGTCATGGGGTATATCACCTGAGTGCGGGTATATCATGGGGTATATCACCTGAGTGAGGGTATGTCATGGGGTATATCACCTGAGTGAGGGTATATCATGGGGTATATCACCTGAGTGAGGGTATGTCATGGGGTATATCACCTGAGTGAGGGTATATCATGGGATATATCACCTGAGTGAGGGTATGTCATGGGGTATATCACCTGAGTGCGGGTATATCATGGGGTATATCACCTGAGTGAGGGTATGTCATGGGGTATATCACCTGAGTGAGGGTATATCATGGGGTATATCACCTGAGTGAGGGTATGTCATGGGGTATATCACCTGAGTGAGGGTATATCATGGGGTATATCACCTGAGTGATGGTATGTCATGGGGTATATCACCTGAGTGAGGGTATGTCATGGGGTATATCACCCGAGTGAGGGTATGTCATGGGGTACTCCTGCTTTACAAAAGGCATTCGAGGCAGTAGGAATAGCTAGTGCAAACGTTGAGGTAGGATGGTGCTACTGTGATCAGAACAGACAGACATCCTCCTGTCAAAGGAGTGGGACGGACACGTGTAGGTCTAGGGTAAGCAATGACATTGAAGTATCCATGGTCAAGGTGCATTCTGTAGGTCACATTCATATGTATGTATGCATGTATGTATATATAATTTATTTATTTTTAAATGAGACAAGATCTCACTATGTAGACCTAGCTGGCTTGGAACTCTGTGGTCCAGGATGGTCTCAAACTCACAGGTATTTTACCTGCCTCTGTGTCTCATGTACTAGGATTAAAGGGGGATCAAAGACATTTGCTACCACAACCAGCTTTTTTTCCTTCTTTTTTAAAGATTTATTTATATGAGTACACTGTTGCTGTCTTAAAGAAGAGAGCATTGGATCCCATAACAGATGATTGCGAGTCACCGTGTGGTTGTTGGAAATTGAACTTAGGACCTCTGGAAGAGCAGTTGGTGCTCTTAACCACAGAACCATCTTTCTATAACCACCCCCCCTTTTTCCCCCTTTTTTATGTATGTATGTATTTATTTAATGTATATGAGTGTACTGTAGCTGTCTTCAGACACACGAGAAGAGGGCATCGGATCCCATTACAGATGGTTGTGAGCCACCATGTGGTTGTTGGGAATTGAACTCAGGTCCTCTGGAAGAGTAGCCAGTGCTCTTAACCACTGAGCCATCTCTCCAGCCCTTTTTTTCCCCCTTTTTTGAGACAGGGTCTCACTGTGTTACCCTTGCTGGCCTAGAACTCACTATGTATACATATTAGGCTGGTCTTAAACCCACAGCGATCCCCCTCCTCTGCCTCCTGAGAGCTAGGATTAAAGACGTTTTATGTTTATGTGTGAGTGCCTGCATGTATGTATTTGTGTGTACCACCACATGCATATCTGGTAACCTCAAAGGCTAGAGAAGAACTTTGAATCCCCTGGAACTGGAGTTACAGGCAGTTGCAGTCTGCCCATGTGGGAGTTGGTAACCGAATATGGGTCCTCTACAAGAACAGCAAGTGTTGTTAATCTCTGAGCCATTCCTCAAGCCCCACATTTTTTTTGTTATTGTTGTTGAGACAAATTCTCAGGCAGCCCAGGCTACCCTCATGCTTGCTGTGTACCTGGGGTTGGCTTTGAACTCCTAATCTTCTTTTCTCCTCTCCCCCGGTGCTGGAATTTCAGGTGTGTGTCACCAGGCCGAGTTTCTTTTTTTTTTTTTTTTTTTTAATTTATTTATTATTTATTATATGTAAGTACACTGTAGCTGTCCTCAGATACTCCAGAAGAGGGCGTCAGATCTCATTACAGGTGGTTGTGAGCCACCATGTGGTTGCTGGGATTTGAACTCAGAGCCTTCGGAAGAGCAGTCAGTGCTCTTAACCCCTGAGCCATCTCGCCAACCCCCAGGCCGAGTTTCTAAACTTTACTTTTATTTATCAAGGTAAAAAAAAAAAAAAAATCACAAAATGGGCCAGTGAGAGGGTTCAGTGGGAAAAAGTGTTGCCACCCAGTGACCTGAGTTTGTTAGAAACTCACATGATGGGAAGAGAGAAACACCTCCCAGAACCTTGACCTTTAAAATCGTACATAACATGTGTATGCCTACACACACACACACACGCACACACACACACACCACTAATAAATATAAATAAATATGTAAATGTTAAAAAGTCACAACAGAAGTAACCATTTTGAGTATATAATTCTGTAGCATCCATCTCTTTTATTTATTTAATTTTCTTGTTTTGTTTTACTATTTTTGGGAGGGAGGTTTTATGAGACAGGGTTTCTCTGTGTAGCTCTGGCTGTCCTGGAATTCAGAGATCCTGCCTGCCTCCTCTGAGTGCCAGGAGTAAAGTCGTGCACCACTACTGCCCAGACAGTCTATAACATCCTAGCTGACGCTGAATTTGTGACTGTCCTTCTGTTTATACCTTCTAAGAGGTGGAATTACAGGCTGTGCCAGCACTGGGCAGCATTCAGGACATTACAGTATTTTGCAGTATTACCTCCAGGTTTCAGAACTTGTTGAGTATGGCAAGCCTACTCGACTGAGCTAGATTGCTAGCCCTCTTTGCATTTCGTGCTTTGAGGCAGGGTCTCAGAAAGATGCTGAGTCTAACCTTGAACTCCTGAAGTCCACGCAGAACTTTTAATCCTCCTGTCTCAGCGTTTTGTTTTTTTTGTTTTTTTTTTGTTTTTCTAGGCAGAATCTCACTATGCAGGTCTGTCTGTGCTGGAATTTAAGTATATATATAATATATAATATAATAAATCAGTCAGTAAGTATATATATATATAATATAATAAATCAGTCAGTATGTATATATATATATATATATATATATATATATAATATAATAAATCAGTCTGGTGGAGTCAAACACACAGAGATCCACTGGCCTCTTCTTCCCAAGTGCTAGGAGTGCACTAGTATACCCTGCTCTGTCTTGGCTTTCTAGGTAGCTGGGGTAATAGGCATGTACCCCCAGTTCCTCCCAATCTCTTGTTTTGTGACAGTGTCTTGTTTTGTTTTGCTTTTGTTTTTCGAGACAGGGTTTCTCTGTATAGCCCTGGCTGTCCTGGAACTCACTTTGTAGACCAGGCTGCTGGCCTTGAACTCAGAAATCCGCCTGCCTCTGCCTCCCAAGTGCTGGGATTAAAGGCGTGCACCACCACCACCGCCCGGCTGTGACAGTGTCTTATGTAAACCAGGAAGGCATAATACTTCTACGTAGCTGAGGATGACCTTGAATTTAGGATCTTACTGCCTCCTTCTTAGTGCTGAGTGTACCACTATGCCTATTGTATGTGGTGCTAAGACCCAAACCCAGGACTTTATGAAGGCTATGCAGGCACTCTACCAACTGAGCCTTAGCTACAGACCTGACTCACTTCCAAATCTTTTCATCAGCCTTTCTTCTCATACCCTGTCTCTAAATGAATACCCTGTTTCAAACCTTGTCTCTAAATTCTAAGGAGTAAGCGGTCAGCCTGTGAATTGGGGGCTTTGACAGTTTTCTCTCCTCTCCTGTCCATAGATTTCTGCCAGCTGTCAGGCATGCATCTGCTGGTGGGTCGATACCTGGAGGCAGGGGCTGCAGGGCTGCGCTGGAGGGCAGCACAACTCATCGGCACATGCAGTCAGAACGTTGCAGCCATCCAGGAGCAGGTGTTGGGCTTGGGTGCCCTGCGCAAGCTACTTCGGCTGCTCGACCGGGACTCCTGCGACACGGTACGAGTCAAGGCTCTCTTCGCCATCTCCTGTGAGTGTTCCCGGATTTCAGGGGGAGGGCCTGGGGCCAGTGCTGACCGCAAGGGTGGGGTTTGCTGATCTACAGGGGAGGAAAGGTTGGGGTGCTTCCTTTACTTTTGATTTGTATTCCTGTTGGGGCTCTGTGTGGTGCAGGAGCCAGAGTAGTGACGTCAGAGCCAGATACTAATTAGGCCCTGATGGTGCTGATAGATGACCTTGTGTTCCAGCTAGAGCTTCTCATACCTATCAGAGTCCTTGTCCACGTTTGGGGTCAGTTCATTTTCTGCCTTGGGGATCATCCTATATACTGTAGGATACTGAGCTGTGTTTGTGGTCTCCACCAACTGAAGACATAGGAGCATTGACCAGTTATAACTTAGCCAAGCAGTGGTGACGCAAGCCTTTAATCCCAGCACTCAGGAGGCAGAGGCAGGCAGATTTCTGAGTTCGAGGCCAGCCTGGTCTACAGAGTGAGTTCCAGGACAGCCAGGGCTACACAGAGAAACCCTGTCTCAAAAAACCAAAAACAACAACAACAACAACAACAAACCAAAAACAAAAAAACCAAACCCCCAAACCCTCAAAACAACCAAGCAGCACTTCTCCAGACAGGGTAGTCCCTCGGAGAGGACTGCGGTGGCTCTATGTGAATGCTGTCTGCCCTCACAGCTGTGAAGCAAGGGAACCAAGGCGTGGGCAGAGGTAGTGAAGATTTAGGTGCCAGCTCGGGGACAGAAAGAAAATCATTGTGTTAAAGCACTTGCTGGTTTTGGTTTATTTTTATAATTTATATATTTTGTGTATGTAGTTCCTTCTACCATTCAGGTCCTCAGTGTGTGTGTGTGTGTGTGTACATATTAATATAAGAAATATATACAATTATATATTACATAAAATATTATATGTAATATTACATAATATAAATTATATATGTTGCTGTTTTTGTTTTTAAGAGGCAATGTGTCATGTAGACCAGGCTGGAACTCTTTTTGTAGCTGCAAATGACCATAAAATTCTCTTTCTTTCTTTTTTTTTTAATTTTTTTTTTTTTTTAGGTTTTTCAAGACAAGGTTTCTCTGTGTAGCCCTGGCTGTCCTGGAACTCACTTTGTAGACCAGGCTGGCCTCGAACTCAGAAATCCACCTGCCTCTGCCTCCCGAGTGCTGGGATTAAAGGCGTGCACCACCAACGCCCGGCTCTTTCTTTCTTTCTTTCTTTCTTTCTTTCTTTCTTTCTTTCGACAGGCTATCACTGTGTAGCTCTGGCTGGCCTGTAACTAGCTATAGACCAGGCTTGCATTAAACTCACGGAGATTTTCTGTCAACAAGTTTCCCTCCTACTTTCATTCATGTCTCTTTTGTTGTTTTGTTTATTTGATCCACTGCATTTAGTTAGGGATGGTTTCATGAGGTGAGAGCTTATTTGCCAAAGCAAGAGCAACTTACTAATAAGCACAACACTGAGGAATATGGTTTCTCCTACTCCCTCCCCCAGCAGAAGTTGGGCGAATACCTAAGGGAAGGGTGGAGTCCTGTAGTATCTCTCCTACAGTCAAATGCTTTAGATTCTCCTGCTGCCATTTCTGAAGTGTTGGGATTACAAACATGTATCACCAAAATTAGTTTATGGGGTTTTGCTGATCAAACCCAGGGCTTTGTATATGGTATATTGAAGCACACCACCAACTCTCTTTACCTTTTTGTTTGAGGGCAGGATCTTGTTAAGTTTTCCTCGGTTGGCCTTAAACTTACTGTACAGTCTAAGCAAAACTTGAACTTGTCATCCTCCTGCCTCCATATTCCAAGTAGGTTGAATTATAGCCTATGTCCTGAGGCCCAGCTAAATCCATCCTTGTAGAGTGCACTGTGTAGTATTTTTTTAGTGTATTCACAAGGTTGTGTACCCCCTCTCAACTTAATAACATTCATCATATCCAGCTGGACTCTGTAGGCCCGTAGCAGTCCCTCCCCGTGTCCCCCTAAGCCCAGCTCTTTTTTTTTGGTTTTTTTTCAAGACAGGGTTTCTCTGTGTAGCCCTGGCTGTCCTGGAACTCACTTTGTAGACCAGGCTGGCCTCGAACTCAGAAATCCACCTGCCTGTGCCTCCCAAGTGCTGGGATTAAAGGCGTGCGCCACCACGCCCGGCTAAGCCCAGCTCTTGCAGGCATTTGCTTAATGTGTCTCAGGACTTGCCTGTTCATGACATTTCTTGTAAACTGAATGGTGTGTGCCTCATAAGGCCTTTAGCTTCTGGATTGTTTCAACGAGTGCAGTGTTCATCCTTGGTCTGGCATGCGTCAGTACTTCATTCCTTTTTATGGCTGAATGACATTTCTTCACATTGACACAGCACATTTTGTTTATCTGTTCATCTGCCAGTGGGAGTCTGGGTTGTCTCAGCCTCTTGGCTGTTCGGCTGCTGTGAGCAGGGGTTGGGAGTCTTGGGGGTATGTACCTGGGAGTAGGCTTGCAAGGACATACAGGGACTCCTTGTTCATCTCTGCAAGGTTGACTGTTTCCTATTCCTTTCCTTTCTTTGTTTCTTTCTTTCTTTCTTTTCTTTTTCTTTATTTATTTTTAAGACAGGTTTTCTTGGTGTAGCCCTGGCTGTCCTGGAACTACCTAGCACTGAGCTTAGAGCCTCTGCCTCTGCTTCCAGGTGTTGGAAGTAAAGGTGTGCACCGCCACTCCTGGCTCCTTTCCATTTTTGAGACAGGATCTCATACAGACCACGTTGAACTCTTGAACTCTCTCTGTTCCACAAGACGACCTTTAACGTCTCGTCTTCCTGCCTGTATCTTTCCAGAGCCCCGGGAATATAGGCATGCACCACATGCGTGGTTTGTGAGCTGCTGAGAGTTGAACCTAGGGTTTTGTGAATGCCAGGAAAACATCCTATTACTACCAACTGACATACACCCTAAGTCTGACCGGTCTTTGCTCTAGCAGCTGCACATTGTGATTGAAGTGGGATATGTAAAACCAGGCCTGGCTGCCTATACTTATAATTCCAGGACTCAGGAGGATTGCCATGAAATTGAGATCCAAATGCGTTACAAAGCTAGATTTTGGAAAGAAGGAGAGAAGGAGAGGGGAGAAAGGCAGAGGCAGAAAAAGAGAAATGCGGTGTGTAGGCCGGGCCTCTAACCCACATCCTTTTTCCTTTGCCTTCCTCTACATCTTGAGCTCTGCTCTCCATGTGCTTGTTCACCGCGGATGGCAGATGCTACTGGGGCATAGAAGCTGGCGGGAAAAACACGGAAGGCTCGGGTAGGAGAGGCCTTTAAACGGGGAAAGGATTTGACTCTGAGGCAGGAAGGAGGTCTGGAGCAGGGCAGCCTCTGGGAAGTAACACCCACATTAGGGACATGAAGAGACAGACACAGGATAACCTAGCCCTAGGGTAGGGAAGTGGACTTTGTGCCCTAAATCCGCTACACCCAGACCTGGAGCCACATAGGGAAGAGCCTGCAATGCTTTCCGTCTAAGCGTTTAAGATTTATTACTTGTATCTTTTTTTTTTTTTTTTTTTTAATGTGCATGAGTTTTTTGCCTGCATGTATGTGTGTGTATACCAGCCAGAAAGGGCATTGTATGTCCTTGAACTTGAGTTACAGGTATTGTGAGCTGAACCCAGGTCCTCTCAGTAAGAGCAATCAGTGTTCCTAACTGCTGAGCCAGCTTTTCAGACTCTATTAATTTTTTTAAAGAGTATTTAAAACTATTTTTAGTTCTGTGTATATGTGTTTGTTTCTGTGTGTAGGCATATGCACATGAGTGCCCTTAGATGCTAGAAGCACTGGATTCCCTGGGTCTGGAGGTATAGGTGGCTGGAACCACTTGATGTGGGTGCTGGGAACTGAATTTGGGTCTTCTGGAAGTAGCAAGTGCTCGTAACTACTGACCTGTCTCTCCAGCCTATTCAGTCCCAGTTGCTTTTTAGAAAGACATTAAATAAGGTGGACATGGTAACTCACCTATAATTCTGGTAAATGGGAGGCTGAAGCAGGAGGGTTTCTGTGAGTTCTAGGACAGCCTGGGGTCTAGAGGGAGAATGTGTCTTAAATACCCCGTGCCTCCAATGAAGACATTCTATAGTATTGAAAATATAGGGTACTGAGAGTTGATACACATCTGTGATTCAACCTTTGGGAGCTAATCTAGAGGATGCCTGGAAACTTGAGGTCACCTGACCCAGGCCTTTAATTCCAGTACTCAGGACACAGAGGCAGATGAATCTCTGAGTTTGAGGTTAGCCTAGTCTACCTTGTCTCTAAAACAAACAAACAAACAAACAAACACCGCCATTTTTTTTTTTTTTTTTTTGAGGTCAGCTTGTGCTACACTTTGAAGGATCAAGGCTAATGAGAAACAGAGCTCTGTTGGTAGAGTGCTTGCCTGGCATACAGGAAGCTCTGGGTTTGATCCCAAGTACCACATAAAGCAGGTGTGGTTGCACATGCCTGTAACTTCATCAGCTTTTGGCAGGTGAAGAGGTGGAGTCAGGAGGATCAGAAGAAGTTCAGGGTCATCCTTGGGTATATAGTGAGTTCAAAGCTAGCCTGGCCTATAGAAGATCTAGGGAGCAAGGAGGCAGAGGAGGTGGAGAAGGGAGAGCGGAAAAGAAAATGAAGACAAAACAGAAATCTATAAAAAGTTACATTGTTCAGAGTCTGACAGGTACAAAGATTATGTAGTGAAAAGCTCCTGTCCCAGACCACCTGGTCCCCTTCTTGTACATGGTACATGTCTTTTTGAGTGTGTGTGTGTGTGTGTGAGTGTGTGTGTGTGTGTGTGTGTAGGTGTGTGTGTGAGTGTGTGTGTGTGTAGGTGTGTGTGTGTGTGAGTGTGTGTGTGTGTGTGAGTGTGTGTAGGTGTGTGTGTGTGTGTAGGTGTGTGTGTGTGTAGGTGTGTGTGTGAGTGTGTGTGTGAGTGTGTGTGTGTGTAGGTGTGTGTGTGTGTGTAGGTGTGTGTGTAGGTGTGTGTGTGTGTGTGTGTGTGTGTGTGTGTGTAGTATACAGACATGCACAAAGCCTCTCTTCCTCTGCTCATTTGTATGTGCCTGGTAACAGATCATCTGGATGGTTCTGCCCAGCTGATCTTGGACCACTTCCGTCCTCTTTCTTCTTTACATAGTAGTGACTGTCATCTTTCACCATTCCTGGGGGTCAGGGCTCAAGAGCAGCCTACTTATATAGTTCTTGATTTTGCCCTTTCTGAGGCCTTGGTCATCAGGCAGTGGACTGTAGTAGTGATACTGTCTTTGAGCCCACATAGATCCTCTGCTGTTGGCTATCTGTCTTTTAGGTTGCCTGCTGCTGAAGGAAGCTTTTTGAGGACTGAGGCAAGAAGCCTGAGGTTGCTTGAGTGGCCCAGCCCCCTGGCGTGGTGGGTCTTCTAGATGCAGTGGGGGTGCTACAAAACAACACTGCCATTTTACTCTGAAGTAGAGTTTGCATAATCACTTTAGAGTGCACATTCAAGTGGTGTCTGCCCTTCCATGGGTAGATTTATAGCATGGTGTTATGTGGCTGCTTTCCAGGGCTCTGTGCTAGGAACCGGTAGGGCTTGGTCACGTGGGCTCCTACTGCCTGAGGCAGGGACATTACTACATTCCTAGCCCTCTCTGTGAGGGCTCAGACTTGGTTGCCCTGTCACTTCACTTTTGTAAGTGGTTCTTTGTTTGCACAGAGAAAGGGTTTCAGAAAGACTCAGAGATGGGTCACTTGGAGTCATTCGTGTGCAGGCCTGGGGTGGGGGAAGGGACAGGGAGGGAGACACACATGCACCTCCTGTTGACATGATCCCTGCTTCTGCTGCTTCTCCGCTCACCTCCGCCCCCCTCCGCCCCTAGATGGGGTTTCTCTGTGTGACTCTTGCTCTCTAAGCCAGGCTGACCTTGAACTCAGAGATTCTCTTGCCTCTGACTGCAGAGTGCTGTGGTCAAAGGTGTGTGCCATCACTGCCTTTGGAGAGAGGGGGCAGTGAATGCCATTGCCATATAATTGTGGTGGCCAGAGGACAACTGTAATGTCAGCTCTCTTTATTTACCTTTATGAGGGACCTAAGGATCTCCAGGTCAGCCTTGCACTTCAGAGACTGCTTTTACCCTCTGAGCTGACTCACTAGTCTTGCCTCTTCTTTTTCATACAGGGTCCTGTGTATTCCAGGCTGACCTCAGACTTGCTATCTAGCCAAGGCCTTGTGATCCCCCTGCCTCCCAAATACCAAGATTACAAGTGTGTGCTACCATATCTGGTTTTGCTTTTAGATTTTTACGGTGTTTGTTTGTTTACATTTTGCATGGGCATGTGTGCTCATAGTACAAGTGTGGTTGTCTAAAGGCAACTTGTGAGAGTTGGTTCTCACCTTCCAACATTGGGTTCCTGGGATTAAGCTCAGGTTATCAGGTTTGATGGCAGGTGCCTATGCCTTTACCTGCTGAGCCATCTTGGTGGCCCATTGTTTTTTGAGACAAAGTCTCACTGTAAGCCTGTGTAACCTGGTTTGTAACCTCCAATATAGTCCAGGCAAGCATCAAACTTGCAATGATCTCCGTGTTTTGTTTTTAATTATGTGTATAAATGTTTTCCTGTACTTGGGAAAGCAGGTACTGTAGTGTACAAAAGATTATATCGGCTCCCCTGGAGCTGTAGTTACAGGTGGCTGTGTTGCCTGCTGTAGGTTCTGGAAACTGAACTTAAGTCCTTTGGAAGAACAATAAATGCTCTTACACTAAGCCATCTTTGTTTGTAAGACACAGTTTCACAAGGCCTCGCCTAGCCTTGAACTGGCCCTGGAGCCAGGGATGACCTTGACATCTGGTCCTCCTGCCTGAGGTTCTCTAGCTTCACGGCAAAGCAGAGTGGGAGGTATAGAGGGATATACTCTTACCCACTGTCTCTTGCCTCCCTCCTTATCAGCACCCCAGCAGAGTTACATTTGCTCCAACTGATAAACCATATTGCTGTCTCGTCTACAATCGTAGCATATTGTGTACTCTCTTTTGGACAGGCGTCTAATGACACGCATCCATCACAATGGAACCATACAGAGATGTTTCACTGCCTAGAACCTCTCAGTCCTGCCTGGATGGCACACCCCCTCACCCATGGTTTGACTTCTCCAGAATGCCATTGTCCCAGAGTTTTTATTGCTGTGAAGAAATACTGTGACCATAGCCACTCTTATAAAGGAAAGAATTTAATTAGGGCTGGCTTACAGTTTCAGAGGTTTAGTTCATTGTCATCATGGTGGGAAGCATGGTGGCATGCAGGCACACATGGTGCTGGAGAAGTAGCTGAGAGTTCCACATCTGGATCGGCAGACAGCAGGAAGAAAGAGTGGCACTGGGCCTGGCTCAAGTATTTGAAACCTTAAAGGCCAGCCACAGTTCCTCCAAGAGGACCATGCCTTCTAATAGTGCCACTCTCTTTGAGCCTGTGGGGGCCATTTTCATTCAGACCTCTGCAGCCATATAGTTGGAACCTAGCACGTGTGGTGGGTTGGTCTCTTATGTTGTAATGTTCACTTAACCTTCCTCTGCCTTGACAGCTCATTGCTTTTCGTTTTTGTTTTTTGAGACAGGGTTTCTCTGTGTAGCCCTGGCTGTCCTGGAACTCGCTCTGTAGACCAGGCTGGCCTGGAACTCAGAAATTCGCCTGCCTCTGCCTCCTAAGTGCTGGGATTGAAGGCTTGTGCCACCATGCTCGGCTGCTCATTGCTTTTCAGCACAGAGTAAGTGTAGCTTTTTAACGGGAGAAGTGTGAGTGCGTTGATGACACGTGGCTGTCAGTTGAGAGCAGTAGCATTCATTCTGCATTCCCCTGTTTCAGAGAAGACATGGGGGCTCAGGCAGGGTTCATGGAAAGCGGGGTGAGTGAGAGACATGGGGGCTCAGGCAGGGTTCATGGAAAGCGGGGTGAGTGAGAGACATGGGGGCTCAGGCAGGGTTCATGGAAAGCGGAGTGAGTGAGAGACATGGGGGCTCAGGCAGGGTTCATGGAAAGCGGGGTGAGTGAGAGACATGGGGGCTCAGGCAGGGTTCATGGAAAGCGGGGTGAGTGAGAGACATGGGGGCTCAGGCAGGGTTCATGGAAAGCGGGGTGAGTGAGAGACATGGGGGCTCAGGCAGGGTTCATGGAAAGCGGGGTGAGTGAGAGACATGGGGGCTCAGGCAGGGTTCATGGAAAGCGGGGTGAGTGAGAGACATGGGGGCTCAGGCAGGGTTCATGGAAAGCGGGGTGAGGGTCGTGGTAATGACCTAGATGAGAATGAAGGGTGACGTAAGTAAGCAATGGTCCTTGAGGAATGGTGACTGGTACCCTCCAGGGACACTGGTAATGACCAGAGCATTTTCAGTTTTAGAGTTGTTGGGGTCAGGGCTCTCGTTCTCATGTAGCTGTGCTCGTGATCCCTCCCACAGCATGGGCTGGCCTGTCCCTAAATGCATACCATGTTCAGGTGGACAAGCCCTGGGGTCAAGGACCGTCCTTCTCCTGGTTATGCTTTCGAGGTAGAGCCTTCGGGCTGTTTGCCAGTTGAATTTGTGCTGCCTCATGTCTCCTACCTATGGACTATTTTGTTATTTATTTATCTTATCTAGTTTTATTTTGAGGTATTTTTTGAAATAGGGTCTCAGATAGCGATGGCTGGCCACAGACTCACTGTCATTGAAGATGATCTTGAATTCTGAGTTCTGGGATTACAGACATGTTTTACCATGACCTGCTATTATTATTTTCCTTTTTATCTTTTATTTTATTTATTTATTTTTGAGACAGGGTTTCTCTGTGTAACAGCCTTGGCTATTCTGGAACTCACTGTGTAGATCAGGCTAGCCTCAAACTCAGAGATCTGTTTGCCCCCCTTCCTCCCCCCGGAGTGCTGAGATTAAAGAATGTGCTGTCACAGCTGCCGCCACCACCGTCACCACTAGGACTCAGCTTTTTGAGACAGAGTCTCAGTACATAAGCTTGGCTGGTTTGGTACTTGCTGTGGATTTGGACTGACTGAAGTCCGCTCATTTGCAAACACTGAGATGGCAGGTGCACACCACTACAACCAGTTTTCTATTGAAAACAAACAGTGGAGCAGTGCCGGCGCACACCTTTAATTCCAGCACTCGGGAGGCAGAGGCAGGCGGATTTCTATGAGTTGGAGGCTAGCCTGTTCTCCAGAGTGAGTTCTAGACAGTCAAGGCTACACAAAGAAACCCTGTCTGGGAAAAAACCAAAACCAAACCAAAAAACCCAAACAACAACAATTCAACCCCTACAGTCCAGAAAAACCTCCCGGAGTCCAGAAGAGGCATTCAGTCTCCTGGAGCTGTAGTTAGAGTTGGTCATTCGCTGCCATATGGGTGCTGGGAACCAAACCTGGGTCTCTGCCAGAGCAGCTAGTGCTCTATTTTTTTTTTTTTTTGAGACAGGGTCTCTCTATGTAGCCCTGGCTGGCCTGGAACTCACTTCGTAGACCAGGCTGGCCTCGAATTCAGAAATCCGCCTGCCTCTGCCTCCCAAGTGCTAGGATTAAAGGCGTGCGCCACCACGCCCGGTGCAGCTAGTGCTCTTAACTGCTGAATCAGCCCCAAGTCTTTTCCTTTCTTTGTTTAAAATGATGTTGTATTAAGTTCAGGCATGGTGACACATGCCTGCAACCCCAGCATGTAGAAGATTGGTGAAGGAGAATCCCGAGTCTAAGGCCAGCCCGACAGCACACAGTAGTAAGTCACTATCTTGAGAAAGAAAATAAGCTAGAGAGATGGCTCAGCAGGTTTTTATTTATTTATTTATTTATTAAAAAAGAAGCATACTGCTTTTGCAGAGGATGAGCAGCGTTTCTGGTATCCACATCGGGCAATTGTCACTGCCTATGACCCCAGCTCCAGAGCACATAGTGGGTACAGACCTATTTTTAAAGTTTTCTAAGGTATTTATTTATTTATTTATTTATTATAAATAAGTACACTGCAGCTGTCTTCAGATGTGCCAGAAGAGGGCGTCAGATCTCATTACGGATGGTTGTGAGCCAGTATGTGGTTGCTAGGATTTGAACTCAGGACCTTTGGAAGAACAGTCGATGCTCTTACCCTCTGAGCCATCTCTCCAGCCCCTTTCAGTTTTAAACTTTTTTAAATTTATTTTTTATGAGTTTATGGGTATTTTATGTGGATGTGTGCCTGTACAACTAAGTTGTATGCCTGGTGCGCAGCTCTTCAGAAGGAGAAGTCCACTGGATCCCTTGGGACTGAAATTACTGGTGATTGAGCCACCACGTGAGTTCTGAGAAATGAACCTGAGTCTTCTGGGAGAGCGGCCCCAGAGTTAAGAGCTTAACCACTGAGCCATCCCTCTTGCCCCTGCATATGGACTGTTAATGATCTTTTGTGTCTTTATGTCTTGCTAAGTCTCAGAAGTCTGTGGTATGCATTTTACACTCAGCACATCTCAGTTTAGGTGTAGAGCTTCCAAAGGTTGGTGTATAGTTTTACTAAAACAACAGAGTTGTGTTTAGAGGAAAAATGTACTGCCTTTCTGGTTGTTGACTTTCTATTTCAATGAACTTGAAAGGGGACAGACAGCCCAGCTCCTTAGTCACACTTGGCACATGTGAGGTACCTAGTGGCCTTGAACTTGCAGTGGCTTCTGTCTGAGCAGTGAAGGCTTGGAGCTTGACCTTCCTGCAGACGCATCCCTGGTTGGCTGTTACCCTGCTTGACGGCTTCTCAGAATCCTTGTTGCCTTCGGAAGAAAGATCATACATGCTCTGAAGCCTGGCTGTCGTGTCTGTTAAATGGGAATTTAAGACACGTGTGGTGCATTCCTTTAACCCCTGCATTTTGAAGGTGGAAACAGTAAGGCTAAGAAGAACTCGGGTCATCTTTGGTTGTGTGAGCAAGCTGGAGGCCAGACTGAGACCTATGAAACCTCATCTTAAAGCTGATAAATAAGGCTGGGGAAATGATTCAGTTGGTAAAATGCTTGCAAGCATGAGAACCTGGGTTCAGATGCCCAGTACCGTGTAACAGGACAAACAAGGAGGCTTGGGGCTGTAATCCCAGAGCTGGGGAGCAGAGATTTGGTAGTCCTTGGAACTCCTAGTAATTCAGCCTGCTATAACCAGGGAGTTACAGGTTCAGTGAGAAACCCCGCCTCAATGAACACGGTAGGCAGTGATTCTGGACAACACCGGGCTTGACCTCTGGGTTTCACGTGCACGATACACATATGTATCATGTACACAAACAGAAAAAGACCAAAATAAGTAAATGACTGAATGAATGAGAAAATAGATAAATTTGGAACCCAAGAACACCTATCTACTGGGTATATGTGAAAAGTAAAAGGTGATAATGCACAAACATGTGCTGTTGTCTCTACAAAGGCAATTTTGGAAATTTGGCTTCTCTAAAAACCACAAAAATATCCATTCATAGGAGGTATCCAAAATATTATACACAAAAATATTATAAGAATATGTTTTTGTTTTAATCCCAGGTGTGGGATATGGGGCTGCTTCAGATTGTCCATAGCAGCTGACTGTGATTTGCCTCATGCTTTAGCAGGGGCATGATTTTGCCAGGTGCAGATAGTTTCTGTAATTGTGTGATGGTTATAATTCGGGAACTTTTCAGAGGATTTATAAATAAATAAATGCAAGGGTTCCAAGAGGCAGGGGTGGTTGTTGATTGCTGTTGATCATAGTGTGTTAAGTAGTCAGTGCACAGAAAGAAGAAACTACAAGAAGAGATTAGATACTTACACTAAAGATCAGTCTTGCCCCAATCAGCAATGCCTTAATCAGCAGGAAGTAGTCTAACAAAAACGTTGCCTTCCCCCTTCGGACCCCTGACTTTATTCAGGGGTCTCTTTCCTTTTCTCTCTATCCTTTTTTCCTCTTATCCAGTGCTAGGAGATTGAAAGGGTGAAAGAAAAGGGATGGAGAAGGGTGGAAGAAAGAACAACCCACAAAGTAGCAAAAGACAAGTTACATGCCTCTAAGATAGAATATTGCTCTAGTGTAAGAAGAAATGAAGTAGTTACAGAATTCTTGAAAACATTTAATTGAGTGACTAAAACTAGATACAAAGGTTTGTGTTGTGTGAGTCCATTCAGAGGAGGTATCCAAGATAGGCAAATCAATAGGGAAAGAAACTAGACCTGTGGTGGCAGAGGCAGGAGGGACACTTGAGAATGGGAATGTCATCCACTGGGTACCAGCATGATATAAATGTTCTGGAGTTGTGATAGCCATGGCTGCATAGCTTGTGAACATGCTAAAAAACACTGAGTTACATGCATTAAGAGGGTGAACTCTGGGTTATGATGATGAACTATATGATGGTGATGGTGGTGGCGGTCATGATGCTGCTGCTGCTGCTGACAGTGGGATGGTGGCAGTACCACTGATGGTTGAAGTGATGGCGGTGGTGGTGATTGTGATGATAGTGCTGGTAAATGGAAGTAGTGACTACGTAGTAATGATAATGCTGGTTGTGATGCTAATAGTGATTTGGTGGTGAGGGTGTTCATGGCTGTAGCAATGGTGATAGTACAGGGGATGATGGCTATTAATGGAAATGGTGGTGGTGGTCAAGGTGATGATGGTGATATTGACGGGTTTAGTAATGGTTATGGTATTGTGGTGCTGCTGATGGTGATGGTGGTGCTAGAATTGATGCTGATTGTGATGGCAATGATGATAAGAGTGAATGGGTGGAGTTAGTTGTAGTAACTGAGATGGTGGTGAGAGGGGTATAGTGGTGATGGTCACAACGCTAGTGGCGTTGGTGCCTGTGGTGGTGGTGATGCTGAAGGCCATAGTGACTGGGACCTCAGAGCTCTGCTTCTCCCTCCAGGTCTTGTCCGAGAGCAGGAGGCTGGGTTGCTGCAGTTCCTCCGCCTGGATGGATTCTCAGTGCTGATGCGGGCCATGCAGCAGCAAGTGCAGAAGCTCAAGGTCAAGTCAGCATTCCTGCTGCAGAACTTGCTGGTGGGCCACCCTGAGCACAAAGGTGAGCAGATGGCCTGACAAAGGCATCTGGGGCGCATGGGAGTGGTATGGGAACGTCCTTGCTGACTCCCACAGCTCTTCCCCCAGGAACCCTTTGCTCCATGGGGATGGTCCAGCAGCTGGTGGCCCTTGTGAGGACAGAACACAGTCCTTTCCATGAGCATGTGCTTGGAGCCCTGTGCAGGTAGGTGTGCCGGGGTCCTAGGAGGAGGGGGCCTTGTATGGGTTCCCACAGAAAGAGCAGCTCAGGCACTAGCCCGCTCCTACACTGGGACCCTGCACTGGAACTATCCCTGTGGGAGACAAAAAGATTGTAGGCCAGAGAGGTGCAAGGATCACACAATGCATTCTTCACAGTGCTTGGGAGGGAGAAGCCCCTCTTACAGTTGACAGGGTGAACAAATTAGTCTTCTTGGCTTTTTTAACCTTAGTCCACATGCTCCCCGGAATGCTGCCCGATACAGAATTGGAAACCTACTTTAAAGGCATTGTAAGATTTTATATATATATATATAAAATCACTTTATTCTATGTTCATTGGTGTTTTACTTGAATGTATGTTTGTGTGTGAGTGTCAGAAACTCTAGAACTGAAGCCACAGGCAGGTGTGACCCACCATGTGGGTGCTAGAAATTGAACCTGGGTCTTCTGGAAGAGCAGCCAATGCTCTTAACCACTGAGCCAGCTCTCCAGCTCCCACATTGTAAGATTTTCTTTCTTTCTCTCTTTCTTTCTTTTTTTTTTTTTTCGGTTTCAGTTTCTGTTTCGTTTTTTGTTTTTTTGTTTTTTTCAAGACAAGATTTCTCTTTATAGCCCTGTCTTTCCTGGAACTCACTTTGTAGACCAGGCAGGCCTTAAACTCAAATGTCTGCCTGCCTTTGACTCCTGAGTGCTGGAATTAAAGGAGGGTGCCACCACCACTCAACCAAGATTTCTTAATATAACCCAAGTGTACCATTCTCTAGCATGATCTTTTAGATGACAACTGACAACAGTGTGTCTCAGTGTCAAAAGTTGGACGCACCTGGACCATGGCAGAGCCAGCATTGACTTTATTGCAGGCACCATCCAGACTTTATATTCACTGCTGGGATGGGGGAACCAAAGACTCACTCTAGGGCTCCATAGAAGCAGTGGTGAGGGGCTTGGTGCTGGGCTGTGGTCTTCATTACAGATGAGGTCCTAAGGTCTGCTGCTGTGTCCTCCCATAGCCTTGTGACAGATTTCCCTCAGGGTGTTCGTGAATGCCGGGAGCCTGAGCTGGGCCTGGAGGAACTGCTCCGCCACCGCTGCCAGCTGCTGCAGCAGCGTGAGGAGTACCAGGTAGGTGGGTGGGTGTGGCCCGTGCCTAGGGCTCAGTCTGCCTCTGCCTCCCTTCTCTCCCTGTTGTGTTTTCTCCTGTTATCTGACACTGTGCGCCACATGCTGTGCCAGCGGGGGAAGGGAGAATCACACTGATGAGGTATTATGTACCACCAAAGTTTGTCCTTTCTCTCTCTCTCTCTTTCTTTCTTTCTTTCTTTCTTTCTTTCTTTCTTTCTTTCTTTCTTTCTTTTTCTCTTTCTTTCTTTCTTTCTTTCTATCTTTCTTTCTCTCTCTCTTTCTTTCTTTCTTTTTTTCTTTCTTTCTTCCTTAAATATTCATTTAAATGGGTGAATAAATTTCGTAGCTAAGAATGGGTAACTCAACAGATAAGTAATATGTGATCACAGTTAACTTAGCATTCATACTTACTTCCTGGACCTAGGTGGTTATTGTAAATCTTTTCCATAGTTAAAAAGATGTATATAAGTGTCTTTGTTTGTATGTGCTCTTGGGGTGGGGGTGGGGGTGCCTTTTGAAGCTAGTGAAAGGCTTTGGAGCCTCTGGAGCTGAAGTTACAGGTAATTGTGAGCTGCCTCGTGTGGGTGATGGGAGCTGAGTCAAGATTCCCAGCAAGAACAATTGCTCTTAATCACCGAGCTATCTCTCCAGGCTCTAGTATTTGCTTTTTTACATTTGTAAGGGTGTATGTGGGTATGTGTATTTATGTGTGGGAGCGTTCCTGGTGTAAGTACCACGGTGCTTGTGTGGAGGTCACAGGACGTCAAAGTCAGGTCATCAGGCTTGGCAGAAGGCTCGTTACCTGCTGAGCCATCTCGTCAGCTCTGCTCATCGGTTTTGTGAAGCACCCCCTGCTTCAACGCTGAGGGTTTTAGCAAAGCTATGCATAGCAAATGTGCGTCAGCGATGCTCTGTTGCATCTGTGTCTCTGTGGACACACCTGATGTTTACAGAGGGACAGCAGTAACTAGGAGAGGCAGGACACCTGCTAGCAGCTGTCGATCCTGACCTCATCATCCCAGGAACTTGTGACCTTAATATCTGTCCCCATAGAGCACTGGATGCTGCAGACCAGCCTGGCCTGGTTTCAGGCAGACAATGTGGGGGCCTCCATGCTGCATTTGTATTTATCTCCCAGGAGACCCTGAGCAGAATTGGAAATTCCAAGTCCAGCCTTGCTCCACCCTTAGAGGTGCCCACCATCTACAGGCAAACAAACCAAGCTTTATATTAAAAATTTTTTTTTCTCAAAAATAAAGACAAGGTTGGGTATTTTTTTTTCTCTCAAAAATAAAGACAAGGTAGCAGGGAGGCAAAGGCAGGCAGATATCTGTTGTTGGAGGCCAGCCTGGTCCCTGTGTGTAGCATTGCAGGCCTGGTGCTGGGGTTAAAGCTGGCCACCCCTGTGCCCAGCAGGACAGTTTTCTCTTTACTCACTCCTAGTGACAACTTTTTTCTTCCATCACAGCTCTACTGTGTAGAGTAGGGATGGCCTTTTTGACCTCATTGACTTAACTACCTCTTCTTAATGTTTTAGTTACATTTTCACTGTGTTAGCTTAAAGTGGTCTCAGACTTGAAATCCTGTTGTAGGAAGTATAGTTTGTCTCCAGTCTCTCACGACTACAGACACTGCTATAGGAACAAGTGTTTGAGGCAGGGGACACGGGTCAGTTGGCAAAGTGCTTGCAGTGCAAGCAGAAGGAGCTGAGTTCACAGCGCAGGAAGCAGGGACAGAGGATCCCTTGGGGCTCATGTGTAGCCAGTCCAGTAGAGTCAGTGAATTCCATGTTGAGTGAGAAAGAAAGTGTGACTGGGAAAATGAGATGGAGGCTCGCACACAGCGTCAGTCCTAGCACTGGGGAAGAAGCAGGTGGAGCTCTGTGAGTTGGAGGCCAGCTTGATCTACAGAGTGAGTTCCAGGACAGCCAGGCTGCATCGTGAGGAAAGGGAAAGAGATGGAAAACAGTTGAGGAAGATAATCGTTAAACTCTGGTGTCCACACCCATGTGCACACGGATGCACTCATACCCAAACACATATGCGTGCACGTGCACACACACACACACACACACACACACACAAGGTGGATGGCTTCTGGGGCCCTCTTGTCTTCACACACACACGCACACACACACGCACACACACCCTTCTCCATACCCATAAAAATGGAACTTAAAAAAAAAAATCTAATTACTGGGGGTGGGGGCTCATGTGTGCCATGGTGCCCAGGTGGAGGTCACAGGAAAATGTGTAGGAGTCAGTTCTTCCCTTCAATCAGTGGGTTGTGGGGATTGAACTTAGGGGGCTGATGTGAAGACTGACCAGTCTGGGAGGCCGCAAGACTCTATGTGTGGAGTTCAGAAACCCATGAGCAGGGCAAGTGATCATGATTGGCGCAGTGGTCCTTGGGAAAGGCTGGGCGTCCGGAGTGGGAAGGTGGCAGGTAGTTTAGAAATACAGGAGAGTGTTCTGCCTGCTGAATGTATGGCAGGCAGGTCTGCCCGCGCTCAGGACTCCTCTCACCCTGATCCAGGAGGAGCTGGAGTTCTGTGAAAAGCTGTTACAGACCTGTTTCTCTAGCCCTACCGACGACAGCATGGATCGCTGAGACCAGGTGGCTCCTTGCTTTCTCTCCGTGGGAACCCCAGGCCTCCTGCCTCCCTCCTTCCCAGGCACTCTCTCTTAAGGGATTGCCAGGCCTTGTTTGGGCCTGGGCCTGGGCCTGCCAGCCCATCTCTGGGTAGCCCCCTGGAGGGGTTGCTGAGAAAGGTGCTGGCCCCTTGATCCCCTCCCTTGCTTTCTGTCATCCTTTCTTCTCATGTCCACACTGCTCTTCAAATAAAAACATTTCTCCTGCTCCCTTATGCTGTCTTGCATTGTTTTTTGGAAGGTTCTTATGGAAGGAAGGAGGGGCTGAGCTTAGAGGATTTGGGGAGATGGTCACTAAAGGTATAATAAGTGTTGCTCTTACCTCAGAGCTGCTGTCTTTTCTTGCTGTGTTGTGCTGGGACCATCTGTTCTTTAACACACACACACACACACACACACACGTACTTTTAAAAACATATTTGAGTGTATAAAGAGGGGCATGGCCTGTGAATGGAGGTTAGAGGACAGTGTGGGGCATTGATTCTCCCTTTCTCCCATGTGGGTATTGGGATCGAATTTTAAGTTGAGCCAGGTTATGGGCTTGCACAGCAGCCACCTTTGCCCATGAAGCCAGCTCGACATCCTTGAAGTTTTGTGTGAAAGTTAATCTTCATTGCCAAGTTGGCAGGATTTAGAATCACCATGGAAACACATCTCCAGTGTGTGTATGAGTTTCCAGAAAGGTCTAACTGGGGAGAGAAGACCCATCCTGGAATTGGGGGTGGGGTGGGGGGGGGGGGCAGGCTGAACTTAAAGGAGACAGGGAGCAGAGCTAGTGTTCACTTTTAATATGAAGGTGCTCTCTTACACAGAACTCAGTTGATACAAGATCGAACAAAAATTAAAAGCAGCACAGCCCAGGAGAGACAAGACGAAAAAAATTACTGACAGGTGTTAATCTGTGCAAGTCCATTAAAGCCATTTGAGAAGGGGTGGAGAAAAATATCTACATCCCTTGAAAGTCAAAATAATGACTGACGTGAAATGTCCCCGAAATATAAAGTCCTAATCTGCTGTTTTAAAAAAGGAAAACTAATGTTTCTTACATGCATTTATCTAGTCCTTACAGCTGACCTCTAAAACGGGCACGAAGGAGCAGGGGATGAAAGTTGGGGTAAACCGAGGCTCAGCGCTAGAAAAGGCCCTTTAGTGACTGAATCCCGGCGTTAAGGGGTTCCTCCCGGTTGTTACAAGAGGAGGCTTTGTGCAGCAACTGGCAACAGTAGACGCGGCTTGGGCAAATGCCTGAGTAGGAGGTCAGCCAGAAAACCTCGGCAGACGCTTAGGCATCCGGGACGAACCCGACTGAACAAAAGCAACCAGCTTCGCGTGAGGACGAAAAGTTGGAATGGATTTCTTAGGAGTTGACTCGAGTCAAAGAAATATGGTTGAAGGAGTCGGAATAACAATCGGATTTCCGAAGGTAGCTTTCAGGGCGAAAGATCCTAGAACCGAATATTCAGCGGATTTTGGAATGTAGTCACAGAAAACGGGGTTCTGGCTGCAGCAGCGCCTGCGCACTGGGCCCTCTAGGTTTATTCAGGGAGAGAACATTGGCAACCGTGGGCACGGACAGCCGCGGAGTTCCGGAGTGGGCGGGTTCTGGGCGCCAGCGCTCACCGCGCACGCGCCTCGCCAGGCCGACCTAGCGGCCTCTCGCGCACCTGCGCACGGAGAGCGACCACGAGAGGGCGGAGCCTGTCTTCTTGCGTCCTCCCGCGCTCGGGGCATTGTGGGACAGTGGCGGAGGTAGCCCTGCGTCGGAGGCCTTAAGGTGGACGGCTGGGGCCGGGGAGACCCAGCCGCTTCGGGTGACAGTAAAGCCGAGGGGACGGGCGTCGGCTCTCGGTGCAATTCTGCACCCGTCGGGCTGCGGAGGCTTCTTTTTCCTGTCCCGCGGGTGCCGGCGTGTCAGTGTGTAACCCGCGGCGACTTCCCCCGTCGCCCTGCTTCGGAGGCGCCTGCGCGGGCCTCGCGTCGGCCACGGAGCTCTGCGGTGGAACGAGTGCGCCTACTTTTTCGCGACGACCCGAACTCGTCGAAGCTCGGTGGTGAGGCAGGGGATTCCCTGTGACTGGAGGGCGCTTGCGCGGGTTCGCGAGCTCCGGCCCGGGCGCCTGCGCGAGCCCACCGGCGCCGCCCCCGCCCCTCTTAGCCGGCCCCTCGACAGGGCCGGAGCCGCCGGCGGCGGGGCGGCAGGGGCGCCCCGATGAGCCCCGAGTGCGAGGAGCCGCCGCCCCCCCGCGCAGGTGAGCCCCGCAGCTGCCTTCCCGGGCGTGCGCCTTCTAATCCGGAGTCTTTTCCTCAAATCTCCCTGAGCGCCCCTGAGTCTCTTAGTATCCTCCCTTTCACTCCCTAAGTCTTTTAGCCACTTGCCAGTATCATCAAGTCTATTTCCTGTCGCCGGGCCTGTGTCTACTTCGCTGTCATTCCCAGCCCGTCTTCCTCGTCTATTGGGGACCCTCTCTAAGTCTCTTAGACTCTTCTCCCCGCAGCCCCCAGCCCCCATCTCTTCCCACTGGGATCTACATCACCTCCACCTATCATTCTGACTCAGCTCTCTTGGGATTTGGGCCCACTCCCCTGTCCCCCCTGTCGTAGTCTTCCTCCTCTAGGGTGCCTTTCTCTTTCCTTCCTCTTGCCTGCTCTTTTGTGCTCACCTCTGTGTCTACCTACTCTTTTCACTCTCACCAGCCTTCGTGGACTCTTGACCTTTTTGTTTCTCACCCTCTGCTCAGGAAGGCAAGGTTAAACAGGTCTTTTCCTTCGCCTTGGCTGTGGCTGTCCTGTCCCTGTTTGTCCCTAGTTTCCTGTGGTGAGGAGGCACTTTGGAACCACTGTTTGGTGCGCTACTGGGTATTCTGTGAGATGAGGCCCATTGAGGGCAGAACTTGGTTGCTGGGTCCAGGAGGGAGTGGTCAGTGGAAGTCCCTGGTACTTTTATCTACTCAGGGAGCCAAAGGCAGAGCTGGACAGTCACAATTACTGTGTGTTGTGATGGTGGTAACCCAGGGTGCTGTGGCAGCAGGCCGCAGAGTGGGAGAGACTGGTGAGACCGGCCGGATGGGTGACTTTTCTGTCGAGGAAGGCTGAGTGGGAGTTAACAGATGGAGAGTGGGAAGAAGAGCTTTCCAGGTGGAAGAAACACCGCGTGCAAATATGTGAAGGTGGGAACACTGAGGGAGCCAGGATGGAGTGGGTTGAAGTGTTAAGAGGGCAAGGGTGGAATGGCTTGGCTGGAGCTGCTGTCCAGGGCCTTAAGTGACCTGGTTGGTAGTCCTTTTCCCCCCTCCCTTCGGTGGTGGTACTAGGGCTCAACTCCCAGTTTTCCTGCCACGGAGCAAGCATTCTACCACCGACTGAGCTACACATAGCCTGAGCCTCTCCTATTGCTTTTAAACTATGAGGCAGTATCTTGCAAATTTTTTTAGGCTTGCTTTGAACTCTGAAGAGCTGGTGGGCTATTGACGCACAATCGTCTAATCTCAGTTTTCTAAGTACCTGGGATTAATGTTTATGTTGCCAGTCCAAGGGAGTTATGGTCTTGACCACTCCTTATATACTGAGGCAATTGTACTGAGGATGTATTACCTGGAGGCAAGATGTTTCTGGAAAGGAAGCTGCACTGTATGACAAATGTGGTACTGGGTTGAGGGTTGTAAAACTGCCACAGAGTTGCTTCCATCTTAAAGGAGAAGTTCTGTCAGACTCAAGGCCAGTGTTGCAGGGACTGGATTGCTTCAACAACACAGTATGAGTTGTTTCTATGTGCATTCTGCACAGCTAATGTGGACAGTTCACACGAGAGCACTTGCTGTGTTCTGCCACATGCACTTGGAGTTATCTTGTGCTCTTTGAAATGTTTCTCCTGTGGGTTTTTTGTTATTTATTTTCCTGGTAACCTTTGCCTAATGCAAATCATTTTGCCCAAATTCAGTGACTCTACTCTAGTTTTAGGGTTGGTATAATGAGGAATTACCTAGAGCAAGAGTTTTTGTGAGTTAGACTTAGTTTGAGTCCTGGTGCTTGCCTTTCCTAGTGGTGAGTCCTTGGAAAAGTTAGGCAAGTGTTCAGTACCTGTTTCTCCTCTATAAGTGGGCTAATAGGAGGGCTGTCTGTGTAAAGTGGTTCAGGATATTGAGTGCAATGTTTGTAGATGCCTATCAGAATGCAAGGCACACAGCAAGTATATCGAATCAGTATCTCTTAGGATTATCATCTGATTTTTGATAATATATCCCAGTAGTTCTCATTGGGTATGATATGTCCTCTCGGAGACATTTGGCAATGCTTGGAGACCCTATGGTTGTCAAAACTGTAGGAGTAGAGAAAGTAAGCTTCCCACGTTTAGTGTATATATCCCACCCAGGGATGCTATTGATTGTCTTCTAATGCACAGAGCAGCCACTCACCACAAATAGCTATGTAGTCTCAGCTTCTATTGATGCCAGTAGAGAAACACTGCTACTCTGCTATTTTGCTTAAGTATCTTATGTGCTTTGAGCTTCTGTGTGGTGTAGGAGCTGTTGTGTTTTTTCCTTTACATGCATCCTCTTTGGTTGTTTGCTTTTGTTGGGTCATGTGGCATCTTTTTTTTTTTTTTTTTTCCATTGAAGGAAAACAGTCTTGTCTCCCCGCCCCTCTTTTCTACTTTGGGATCTCTGGCCAAGTGACCTTCAGAGATCACTTTCTCTTCTCTGGCTTCTGTTTCCATTAATCCAACAAGTACTTTTACTTTTATTTTGAACTGGAGTCTCATCTGTTTCAAACCATCTGGCCTCAAACTCACTTTGTAGCCAAGGATGACTTTAACTTCTGATCCTCCTGCCTCTACTTCCCAAGTGTTAGGATGGCAGTGCTGGTTCACTGTTGGGATTTGAGCTGAGGGGTTTTGTGCATTCCAGACAAACACCTGACAAATAAACTACATCCCAAGCCCCCCAAAACACTTGGTTTTGGATCTGGCAGTATGTTAGATCTTAGGTGGCATCTCTAGAAAGTTGCAGATGCCTGCACGGGCCTACCTTTTCCTCACAGCTGAGGCTTGTGTGTTCTCATAGAGCTTTGGAAGGAGGCTTGCCAGAGAACGCTTCTGGAAGGAAGTGGTGTCAGAGTAGAGGTCTGACAGTCTCAGGAGGAGGTAGTCAGACTCAGAGCTTGTAGGGCAGGTAGAAGGCACAGCCCCCATCCTGAGCGTAGTCAGTTGAGGTTCAACTGTTGAATTCTTCTGCCATTAAACTTGCTGCAAAAGACAGGTAAGCGGTCTAGCTGCTATGGTAAGAGTTATTGCCCAGTACTGGCTTAGTGGGGATACATCCATACCAGACCATGGTTTTCCCTTTGCACATCAGTTTTATGAATTCTCCAGAAGGGCTGCATTACAGAGATTTCTCAGATGAGGACACTGAGGCTCAATGCAATTAGAGAGATTTGGAGAGAGAAAATTCCAACCCTGGTCAGGAACAGTGGTATATGCCTATAATAAATAGGCAGAAGGAATACTTGAGCTCTGGAGTTTGAGGCTGTCTGGACACACACATAGAGATTTAAACTTAGGTCTTTGGACATTTAGTTTACTTTAGTCTTAAGATAGGATCTTGCTTTATAGCCCCGACTAGATCAACTATCTAAGTTCTGGCCCATTAATCCAGGTTTCCTTTCTGTTCTTCTAGGGGCTATTTCACATTTGTTCAGTAAGCTGTTCCTTTTTCCTTTTAAATTTGTGGCCACTCCAGGAGATGATGAGTACTGAGTATAAACCGTCATGTTTTCACGTTTCATGTTCATGGCCAAGTGTCCTTAGGCTGTTTTCTGATTATTCTTCCTTTGGGGTTGGGCCAGAGTTTCTATTTCCCTTAGAATGGTCCTAGGATCTGAGGGGGTTGGCTACCCCCCCCCCCCCCCCCCCGTTATCTCACTCAGGCCTTTCCTAAGCCATGGGAAAGTCCCAGCTCATTTTTCCATGTGACCAGGTCCTTCTAGCAATGGTTCCTTCTCCAAATGGTTGTCCCCCTGTGCTTGCTTTGCCAGGGTGGTGGTGGCTCTGAAGGCCACACTGCGTGTCCTGCTCAAGATGGTTAGGTTGCTGCTACTGTCTCTTTATCCCTGGTATTAAGTGTCCCAAACCCCTTTTCCAGATTTGGCCAGGAGTTGGCTGTGGCATTAAAAAACAGAGGCATGATCCACCCAGCCTTTTAAGGAGCTAGCCTGCCTGCTGCTGGTCTGTTTCCTTTCCTTCCTAGAGCAGCCAGCCAGCCTGAGGGGCTGTCCTGATGCTAGAGCCTTTGAGCAGTCAGGTCTTGGAGCCATCTCACCCTCCAAAGGTCTCTTTGCCTTTGTCTCCAATTTCTAGGTGGTTAGGGTCAGAGGGTGGTTAGGGCAAGTATGGAAGGATTGGCAGTTAAAGAGCCTGTCCGTGGCTTCCTAGCACGCAGAATGTTTGGAGTTACAGCTGGGGCTGTAGCAACAGTGGGAAAAGAATGGGGACCACAGTGAAGTCTTATCTGGGCCAAGGAAGGAGACAGTATAGAGACTGGCAGGTTCCTGAGAGGAACAGCTGGTGTCAGAGACCTTAGAACAATACAGCAAAACAAGAAGCCAGAGCTACTGATGTTAAAGCTGGCAGGAGAGGTAGAGCGACTTTCGTTTCTAATGGCTTCCTTTTTCATTTATAATTCCCCTTCCTTCCGTTAGCAGCCAGTCTTGGTTTTCAAACCGTCTCAAAACCAGTGGTTGTCACTTCCGTTTTCTTGAAGCTGCTCAAAGCTATACAGAGTGGGGGTGGCGGGGTGTATAGTGCTAAGTATCTGAATGATCTGAGCAAAGTGCTTAAGTCACTTGGGCAAATGCTGAGAGTTTCTGCTTTTCTGTTTTTAGTGCTGCCACCCTTAGTGTAATGGCTGTCTCCTGTTCCTGCTTGAAAGTGTCTGAGCGTGGTCTCAAGACAGCCTGTACAAGGAGTTTTGCCCCACTACATCTGTACCTGCCTTTGGTCAGCATTCCTCCTGGTTTTCCGGACTCAAGTAGAGGCTATCACACATCATATGAACCTCATTAACTCAAGCCTTGTTCCAGCGGCCTCCAGCTAGGTCCCCTGGAAGCCAGTTTGGGGAGAGAAGGCCAGCATAATCACTGAGAAAGGTGGTCAGGTTGGAGTCGGGAGGAGGGTTTTAAGACGCTGTGGCCTGTGCTTTGTAACCAGGTGTCTTAGAAGGAAGTGAGAGGGTGTCAGAAGGCCGGGCATATCACATGGATTCTGATTCTGTCTCTTGGTACTTGTGTGTTTCTCTTCCTTTGGACCCTTTTTTAAAAATAGGATTCTCTTGTCAAATGGAACTGACAATTATTTTTTATTTTCTGTCTTGCTGTAAAGACAAAATACTGAAAGGCTAGGACCTGGGATTGTCCACAGATGATGGCTTGGTCTTGCCTCTAACCTGTCTCCCACTGGAGAAGGAGGCTTTTTTTTTTTTTCTTCTCCAAACAGCTCTATTTTATCACATTTATTTAGTGGTGGTGTGTGTGTACATGTGTATACTTGTAAGAGTCAGTTTTCTCCTTCCACATCTGGGTCCCCAGGGCTTGAATCCCAGTTGTCAGGCTTTGCAGCAAAGTGCCTTTTCCTGTTTAGCTGTCTCACCAACCCTAAGCCCCACTTTATTGAAATGGGAAGTGTGTTACTAGCACATACTAGTGAAACTGTCCACCTGCCTCAGCATGGTATTCTGCTGGCAACCTTGAAAAGGCCTTTATAACTACACTCAGTGAAACTCTTCCTTCCATGCTTCCTGGTTGGATGTCTTCTTGAGTCCACCTGGTCCTCTCGCATCTGGGCTTCCCTATCAACTCTGAAACTGCATACATGGCCACTACTGTGCTTTCTCAGTTCTTCGAGCCTGCTGGCTGGTCTTTTTGGTCCTTTCTGCAACCATGCGTGGCTCAGGAGTTGACCCTCAGCTGTAAGATAGGCAGCCCGTAGTGAGGGTTGTGTTGCAGGCCTACGTGGGCGCAGAGTGCTCTTGTGGAAGGCCCCTGCCTCGTGCCCAGATTGTAGGTAGGACTATTTACAGGATGTAGATGGACACAATGGCACTTTCAGTGACTATGCATTGTTAAGGCACCTCAAATCATATACCCTGCCTCTGTCATCTTCTCACCATGCAGACTTGACAAGGTGGGCTTTCTTATCTCAAGAATGTTGGTAATGAGGAATGGGGAAAGGGGAAGCTGCTTAAGTTGTCAGAGGAGAGCTAACTGCACTCAGGCCAGCAGGCTCGCTGGTCTGGCCTCCATATGCTGGTCCTGGCAGGTTTTGTTTCTTCATTAGTGATTTTGCTGAGATTTATTTGACCTCCAGTTTATCCATTTAAAGAACGCAAGTCAGTGGGTCTGGGTGCATCCACAGCTTTGTGTAGCATCACCACAGTCAATTTTATTTCATAGTATTCTCTTTTCTCTCACAGTTTTTGAACTTTGTTTTGAGACAGGGTCTTAGGTAACAGAGGTTAGTGTTGAGCTCAGTATGTAGTCGAAATTGACTTTAAGCATCTAGATCCTTCTGCCTCAACCTCTCAAGTGCTCTGATTATAGGTATACACCACTGTGCCTGGCTTAGTTTTAAAACAACAACAAACATTACCTCAAAAGGAAACTGTCCCCTTAAGCATTGACTACAAATTCTTCTACATCCTTGAAACTTGTAATCAATCTCCTTTCTGTCGCTGTGGATATTTGTCTGTTCTAGAAACTTGGTATTATCAGAATTTTTAGTCCTGGTTTCCTTCCCTTGCCTTCGGCAGCTTCTCAGCCTGTCTTCTTACCGCCATGCGAACAGCCTCCTGTGTAGAGAAGGCTCCATGTTCACCAAATTGAACCTTTTGTTACTTCACACCACGTGGCCTTCAGCAGGAAGTGAGTGAGTCAATGATTGATGTGGCGGTTGTCCCTTGAGATTATTCTCATCCCAGGTATACCCAGATCAGGAAACCTGTCTGCCTCACCCCTCCCTTCCCTTAGTGTTCTTCCGGGCTGGTCCCCTTTGTCATGTATGTTTTTGTGACAGGTCTTGGTTGACTTGTGAGATTGCCATTAAGTGAGGTAGGAAGTAGAAAAGGGGTCTGCACAGCAGGGTTCTTACGAAGCTCGGGTTTCTTCACCCACACTCCACATCTGTGATAGTACCCTCAGCAACTGCATTGACCCTGGAATTAGCCTGTCCCCAGCCAGCCTGCCCTGAGTGACCTGGTGCCTCCTCCTCACTGGACTTTCTCCCTTTGGTCTTGATTGAAAGATGCCAAGGTGTGGGAGTGATTTTTCCTTATCTTGTATCAATTCTCAACTGGCAGTCCCCTGCCTCAGAGACTGGAGCCTTGTGACAGCATGGTTTGGCAGTGTGAGTGTCTTTGGTAATATTTGTGATCATTTACAGCTGCAGTGTGAGACTCTGTTAGGTGCTGTCCTGTGTACTACAGTGTGAGACTGTGTGTTAGGTGCTGTCCTGTGTACTACAGTGTGAGACTGTGTTAGGTACTGTCCTGTGTACTACAGTGTGAGACTGTGTGTTAGGTGCTGTCCTGTGTACTACAGTGTGAGACCGTGTGTTAGGTGCTGTCCTGTGTACTACAGTGTGAGACTGTGTGTTAGGTGCTGTCCTGTGTACTACAGTGTGAGACTGTGTTAGGTGCTGTCCTGTGTACTACAGTGTGAGACCGTGTGTTAGGTGCTGTCCTGTGTACTACAGTGTGAGACTGTGTGTTAGGTGCTGTCCTGTGTACTACAGTGTGAGACTGTGTTAGGTGCTGTCCTGTGTACTACAGTGTGAGACCGTGTGTTAGGTGCTGTCCTGTGTACTACAGTGTGAGACTGTGTGTTAGGTGCTGTCCTGTGTACTACAGTGTGAGACTGTGTGTTAGGTGCTGTCCTGTGTACTACAGTGCGAGACTGTGTGTTAGGTGCTGTCCTGTGTACTACAGTGTGAGACTGTGTGTTAGGTACTGTCCTGTGTACTACAGTGTGAGACTGTGTTAGGTGCTGTCCTGTGTACTACAGTGTGAGACTGTGTGTTAGGTGCTGTCCTGTGTACTACAGTGTGAGACTGTGTGTTAGGTGCTGTCCTGTGTACTACAGTGTGAGACTGTGTTAGGTGCTGTCCTGGGTACTACAGTGCGAGACTGTGTGTTAGGTGCTGTCCTGTGTACTACAGTGTGAGACTGTGTTAGGTGCTGTCCTGTGTACTACAGTGTGAGACTGTATGTTAGGTGCTGTCCTGTGTACTACAGTGTGAGACTGTGTGTTAGGTGCTGTCCTGTGTACTACAGTGTGAGACCGTGTGTTAGGTGCTGTCCTGTGTACTACAGTGTGAGACCGTGTGTTAGGTGCTGTCCTGTGTACTACAGTGTGAGACTGTGTTAGGTGCTGTCCTGTGTACTACAGTGTGAAACTGTGTGTTAGGTGCTGTCCTGTGTACTACAGTGTGAAACTGTGTGTTAGGTGCTGTCCTGTGTACTACAGTGTGAGACTGTGTTAGGTGCTGTCCTGTGTACTACAGTGTGAGACTGTTAGGTGCTGTCCTGTGTACTACAGTGTGAGACTGTGTGTTAGGTGCTGTCCTGTGTACTGCAGTGTGAGACTGTGTGTTAGGTGCTGTCTGTGTACTACAGTGTGAGACCGTGTGTTAGGTGCTGTCCTGTGTACTACAGTGTGAAACTGTGTGTTAGGTGCTGTCCTGTGTACTACAGTGTGAGACTGTGTGTTAGGTGCTGTCCTGTGTACTGCAGTGTGAGACTGTGTGTTAGGTGCTGTCCTGGGTACTACAGTGTGAGACTGTGTGTTAGGTGCTGTCCTGTGTACTACAGTGTGAGACTGTGTGTTAGGTGCTGTCCTGTGTACTACAGTGTGAGACTGTGTGTTAGGTGCTGTCCTGGGTACTACAGTGTGAGACTGTGTGTTAGGTGCTGTCCTGTGTACTACAGTGTGAGACTGTGTGTTAGGTGCTGTCCTGTGTACTACAGTGTGAGACTGTGTGTTAGGTGCTGTCCTGTGTACTACAGTGTGAGACTGTGTGTTAGGTGCTGTCCTGTGTACTACAGTGTGAGACTGTGTTAGGTGCTGTCCTGTGTACTACAGTGTGAGACTGTGTGTTAGGTGCTGTCCTGTGTACTACAGTGTGAAACTGTGTGTTAGGTGCTGTCCTGTGTACTACAGTGTGAGACTGTGTGTTAGGTGCTGTCCTGTGTACTGCAGTGTGAGACTGTGTGTTAGGTGCTGTCCTGTGTACTACAGTGTGAGACTGTTAGGTGCTGTCCTGTGTACTACAGTGTGAGACTGTGTTAGGTGCTGTCCTGTGTACTACAGTGTGAGACTGTGTGTTAGGTGCTGTCCTGTGTACTACAGTGTGAGACTGTGTGTTAGGTGCTGTCCTGTGTACTACAGTGTGAGACTGTGTGTTAGGTGCTGTCCTGTGTACTACAGTGTGAGACTGTGTTAGGTGCTGTCCTGTGTACTACAGTGTGAGACTGTGTTAGGTGCTGTCCTGTGTACTACAGTGTGAGACTGTGTTAGGTGCTGTCCTGTGTACTACAGTGTGAAACTGTGTGTTAGGTGCTGTCCTGTGTACTACAGTGTGAAACTGTGTGTTAGGTGCTGTCCTGTGTACTACAGTGTGAGACTGTGTTAGGTGCTGTCCTGTGTACTACAGTGTGAGACTGTGTGTTAGGTGCTGTCCTGTGTACTACAGTGTGAGACTGTGTTAGGTGCTGTCCTGGGTACTACAGTGTGAGACTGTGTGTTAGGTGCTGTCCTGTGTACTCTTAGTAGCATAGGAAGATTAAACATTTCTTTTTCCTTTTTCTTAGATTTTTTTATGTTTTATATGTATGGCTGTTTGGTATTTATGTACATATGTGCACCACATGTGTGCCTGCAGAGTTCAGAAGAGTGCATTTGGTCTTCAGAAACTGCAGTCACAATTGTGAACCGCCATGTGGGTGCTGGGAATTGAATCTAAGCCTTCTGGAAGAGCAAGTACTCTAAACCACTAAGTCATCTCCTACCCCTGGAGTCTGTATAGTTAGAATAAGTGTATTGTTATTGTGTGGTAATCTTTCTGGATAGCACTAAGTGAGCCCTGTACGGCTCAGAGTAAAAGGACAAAAGCAGAGCTGGGGGGCTGCCTGGTTTAGCCAAGATGATTGGTAAAGCCCCTGTGCAAGGAGCCTGAGAATGGGAAGACCCTGAAGAATGAGCAGAAAGTACCTGTTTGTCAGAATCACTGAGGTAGACCAAAGCTTAGCATGTTTTAGAAACAGAACAAAGAGCAGTGTGTTTAGGATGTGTGAGGAATACAGCATGAAGAAGGTTGAAAAAGTACGGTAGGTTTCCAGGTGGAGCTTGAGGGCAGCTGGAGTCCACTGGGGTTGACTGTCTCTTCAGCAAGCTGTAGCTAGCTGGCTGGCTGTGGTGGAGGAAGTCTCTCTAGGACTAGACTCAGGTTGTGAATCAGAGGGTCTTGGGAAATAAGAGATCTGTGCAAGGGGGAACCATATAGGCAGAGAGGCTCTGATGTTTGTGTGCCAAGCTTATAGGCTCTCCTGGCTGGCTCTACTTTGTCTTAGCTTCATCAAGCGTGGCCTGGAGTAGCAGTGACTTCTGCCTTTGGTGGTTGTCAGGCTATCAGGAGACAAGTGAAGAGTAGAACTTGTGGTCAGGCCTTAATTGTAGCAAGAGGTCCACAGATACTGTCCTTGGGCCAGATGGCCTCTGAGGTCCTGGGAAGCCTCATAATGTACTGGGCTTCAGTTCTTTCCATCCTGTGATGTCAGCTTCCATAGTTGTGGCTTGGATATGTGTACCCAGAGCACGTTGTTGAGTAAGTTGCTGGTAGCAAAGTTTGGGTCTGTTGACAATCTCTTTTAGACTTAGATTTTTTTAAAATGGAGCTTTGTTGTTGCCTTGAGAGGAGCAAGGCCTAGTGCAGGTCAGGTACTCAGGATAGTGCAGTCACCTGGTTAGTACCCAGAGTATTCTGATCTTACCTAGTTACTAGAGTCAGGGCTTGATAGCTCACTTTGTTCTAATGCTGAACTGAACATGTTTACCATCATGTGTTTTCTTTGAGTCCTGCTTAGTGGCTGTCCTGTTCTCGGAGCCCCCACCCCAGGTTTTCCTCTTCTCTGTCCCAGGCCTGGGCGTGGGGTGATGAGTATGGTTGGGCTCTGTTTGTGTGTGTGGTGTCCAGGCAACAGCCACAGCCTCGAGATGAGCATACTTCCTCTCTCCCGGCTGCCGCCACCACCCCACACCTCACCAGAGACCTTGGGTGATTTGCTAGCATGGGCAGCAGCTGTGCACTAGAGGTCATGGGAGTATTTGAATTTGTTCAGCAAATAAAATGAATCTGAAGCTAGACGTTCAAATGGTATCCTTGCCCAGATAAAGGAGAGTGGACACAGGCCACTGAGGGATGGGCCAAGGTCACTGCCTGCCACTTAGCTTTTCCTTGTAGGCCCTGGATGGTCCACACTGAGAACTTCACCAGGCCTTAAGCTGAGACTGATAAAGTGGCTTTTTATACTGCAGGGGAGGCAGCTTGGAGGCTGAGATGGTGGGCTCTGGGTTCCTTAGCAGGACTGAGGACTGTTCACAGTATATGTGCTATACCTGTGCAGCCCCTGTGCAGGGCAGACTTGTGAGGAATCTGTCGGGCCTAGAAGGGGTGTTTGTGCTTGGTCACTGTGACAGTGCCTCATTCAGCTAGATGTGTGTGACAAGTTGATTATGCCCATGCTTGCAGGGCGCCATGTTTTGGAAGTTTGATCTGCACACAAGCTCTCACCTGGACACACTGCTGGAGAAGGAGGACCTGAGCCTGCCTGAGCTGCTGGATGAGGAGGATGTGCTGCAGGAGTGCAAGGTGGTCAATCGGAAGCTCCTAGACTTCCTGCTACAGCCGTCCCACCTGCAGGCCATGGTGGCCTGGGTTACCCAGGAGCCCCCAGCCAGTGGGGAGGAGCGGCTACGCTACAAGTGAGTCCTTCTCTCACCTCTACTCAGTAACTGAACGTGGGGGACTAGGAAGTGAGGCAGGGAGGGAGGGCCAAGCCCTTTAAAGGATCACAGCTCATCTCTTCATGGTTCAGTTCTTGTAAAAGTTGTGTATGATAAGGTTCTCTAGATAGATCAAATATAAAGCCTTGGGATAAGTCCTACTCGCCCTTCAAACCTCAACAGGGAGCCACATTATCTCACTTTCATTTTATTGTTAACCTTTTTTTCTAGTTTGTTGTTCTCAGTTTTTGCTTTTATTTGTTTTTGTTCAGTTTGGGTTGTTTTGTTTTGTTTTTTTTTTGTTTTTCTTCAGACAGGATTTCTCTGTATTGCCTTGGCTATGCTAGAACTTGCTGTAGGCTAGCCTTGAATTCACAGAGGTCTGCCTCCTAAGTGCTTGGTTTAAAGGCTTGTGCACACTTTGTTGTTTTCCAGATAGGTTCTCATATAGCTCAGGCTGACCTTGAACTGCCTGTGTTAAGTATCCTGATCTTCCTGTTCCCTTCCCAGTGCTGAGATTGTAGCATGCATTCACCATGCCTGACTCCTTGCTTGTGTGTGTGTGTGTGTGTGTGTGTGTGTGTGTGTGTATTTTCAGACACGAATTGGAAGAGTCAGTCTCTCCAGTTTCTCTTTTCACCATATAAGTATATAAGTTCTGGGGCTTGAATTCAGGCTTGGCCTTGACCTGCTGAGCCATCTCCCTGTTCTTCCACCTAATTTTTTGGGACCAGGTCTTCTAAATCTGAAGTTAACCAGTTAGCTCAGCTACACTGGCCCAAGGAAGCTCCAGAAATCTTCCTATCTCTGCCTCCCTAGCTCTGGGATTAGACGCAAGCCATCACTCCGCATGTTACATTGCTGCTGGGATCGAAACCCAGTGTAGAGTTCTGTACTCAGTTTTGCACAGCAGGCACATGTGCGCCTGTGTAAGCTTCTGTGTACTGCACACCTGTAGGCTTCCCAGGAGCCCAATGGATGTGGAGTCACAGGTTGTGAGCCATCTGATGTTGGTGCTGGTAACTAAGCCTGGGTCCCCTGCAAGTTTTAAATGTGCTTAACTGCTGGCCTTCTCTCTAGTCACCGCCCTTATGTTTTTAATCAGTTAAGATTTTTGTCAGGATGATGTAGAATTGGACATTATAAGAAGTTGAGAGTGATCCCAAGTATATGTTGCTGGTTTCCCAACTGGAGTAGTGACATGGACATAGCATATCTGGTACCTGCTCAGTCCCTGTTGAAAGGAGGCTTTCTGTTTTACCTTATACTCCTTTGCATATGTGCAGACATTTAATTACCTGACCACATCCATCACCACACATTCTTTCTGTTCCCTTCATAACATGGTACCTCCTTTTTAACCCATGCTTGACGTTGGTAGCTACTATTCTGTTCCCCTCTTACCTAGTTTTGTCATTGGATTTTTTTCAACATAATTTTCTGGAGATTTTAACCCCTTGAGAAAAGGTGGCTGTTTTTCCTTTTCATCAAGAGTAGCAAGATCCTACCAAGGCTGACTTTGGCTCACTGCATTCCCGATCCACCTGCTGTTGTGGGGCTCCTGTGGGGCTTCCATGGAGTTTACAGCCAGCCCCTGACTCTCTTATTTTCATACAAGGGCTTTTTTATTTTTTATTATTTCTCTTTTGGATTTTGAGCTTTAAGAGTGCAGTATCTGCTTCTGTCTGACCATTCTTGGTCCCTAACATAGAGCATGAAGGCTCTTTAGGGGGAGGAAGCATATGCCACCTGCATGGGGCATAGGGTGTAGCACCAAATGGTGGGCAGGTCCAGGCAAACAGGACACTGTTGGGCCCCCAGCAGTTGTTGCCATCTTGCTGCTCTTCCCCAGGAGCAGGTCCTTCCCTGGGCTCACATCTCTATCCCATGTGTCTGCTGTTCACTGTGCTGCTCCCCTGCCTTCTTGTTTCCCATCCTGGAAACCTTGAGCCAGACAGATAATGCTGGCTGCTCCTCAGTCTTCCTGTTATAGTGGGGACTCAGTATAGCAGTGTTGGCTGTAGAGTCACGGCCTATTTGGTCTTGCTGCCTCTGATAGCACTTGTGGAGGACAGAGTGATGCTGTCATTTGCCAGCTTGTCCCACGGGATGTCTTCTCTGCTCTTCCCTTTCTACCCGTCAGCCCTCGTTAACCTGCACCTAATGGACTGTGATCTAGACTCGGCATAGAGAGCTGACAGCAAGCAGCCTTGCTGGCTCTGGGCGTCTCTGCCCTGATTAAGGAGTCTGTTTTCTAGATGTTGGGGTCCCTTGGCACAGGCCTCAAGGTTTTGGGCTAGACTTGGAATAGCTGTAGTCTCCTAGGGCCTTAGATGACATCCTGGGTAGTGAAGCTTCTGGAATGTCAAGTACCCAAGGGTGTTTGAGGACAGGAGCAAAGGTTGGAGGCTGAGAAAGATAATGTCGGGGCTAGGATGCTGAGGACAGAAGGCCTGAGCTGGAGCAGCATGTGGGACTGGGCATGGCATTAGAGGAGATAGGAGTTAGTGTTGGGAGGGGAACAGGAAATGTTTGAGTTTTAGGACTAAGTTCAAGTCAGATGTCATTTTGTGGTGGTGGGAGCCCCAGTAGGTTTTTTGTTTTTGAGACAGGGTTTCTCAATGTAGCCCTGACTGTCCTGGAACTCACTATATAGATCAGGCTAGCATTGAACTCACAAAGAACCTCTACCTTTGCCTCCTGAATGGTGGGATAAAGGTGTGTGACACCATGCCTGGCTGTTTTTTATTTTTAAAATATATTTTATGTGTACGGGTGTTTGGCTGCATACTACCAGATGGGTATGATGAGTACTTGCTCCTGATGGAGGCCAGAAAAGGATGATGGATCCCCTGGGACTGGAGTTGCAATTGCTTGTGAGCAACCTTGTAAGAGCTATGCATCAAATCCAGGTCCTCTGCAAGAGCAACAAGTGCTGTTAGTCAATTGTGGCCTCTCAGTGGGTTCTTAGGAAGCCTGAGGAGGGCTCAGAAATTGAATGGGGATTTTATTTCTCTTTGGTTTCCCTTCCTAGATGCAGGACCCCCTGAGCCTAATGCTGGATGTGGGGAATGAAGGCAGTGCTTCCACTTTCTCTCTGCACTCACAGCTACCTTGTACTCACTTCCTAGGTACCCTAGTGTAGCCTGTGAAATCCTGACCTCTGATGTGCCCCAGATCAACGATGCCCTGGGTGCAGATGAGTCCCTCCTGAACCGACTCTATGGCTTCCTGCAGAGTGGTGACAGCCTCAACCCGCTGCTTGCTAGCTTTTTCAGCAAAGTCATGGGCATTCTTATCAATCGCAAGACAGACCAGGTGCCTACTGACTCTCAACATGTGGGGGAGGAGTTGGGGGGGGGGTCAAGACCCTATGCTATGACACAGCCTGTGCCCCCAGCTTGTGTCCTTCCTGCGCAAGAAAGATGACTTTGTGGACCTGTTGCTGCGGCACATTGGTACCTCAGCCATCATGGATCTCCTGTTGCGTCTGCTGACTTGTGTGGAGCGGCCTCAGCTGCGGCAGGATGTCTTCAATGTGAGGAGCCTACTCAGGAAGTGGTCGGTGGAGTGGGATGGGCTGGCATTTGGTTTAGGAACTTACTGTTTTCTTCTGTCAGTGGCTCAACGAAGAGAAGATTGTCCAGCGGCTAATTGAGCAGATTCACCCATCAAAGGATGACAATGTGAGTGCTGGCTGACATCTCCAAACCTCCTTCAGATTATGTTCTATGTTCCTTTTATGCTTTAAAAGATGGGCAGGGGAGCTGACAGTATGGCTCAGGTTTTACAGTGCTTTCTTAGGCTTCAGGAAGCCCTGGGGCCACATAAGCCAGGCAGAGTGGCTCACACCTGTAATCTCAGTTCTCAGGGACTTGAGGCAGAGAGTGCGAAGCCAAGTATCCTCCTTTGCTTCTTAGCAAAGGCTAAGCTACATGATAGCCTGGGCTACACGAAACTCTTGTAGCATGGGTCAATGCCTTATTCCTTTTCATGGCTGAATAGTAAATATCCCAGTGTGGGTGGACTGAGCTTTGCTTTTGCTTTCTTTTTTTGTTTTTTTTTGTTTTTTTTTTTGTTTTTGTTTTTCGAGACAGGGTTTCTCTGTGTAGCCCTGGCTGTCCTGGAACTCACTTTGTAGACCAGGCTGGCCTCGAACTCAGAAATCCACCTGCCTCTGCCTCCCGAGTGCTGGGATTAGAGGCGAGCGCCACCGCGCCCGGCTGGCTTTTGCTTCCTATTGGGCAGCTGTTGAGTGTGTGATTGAGCAGTGAGTGCTCCGTGTGCACACATGAGCGTCTCTTTTCTTGAGGTTTTGGGTACGAGCTTTCTCATTATAGTGCATATCCTGTGTCCGTGTGACTACTATTTTTCTGCCTGGAAGACGCTGGGAGCAGATGGTTAACTTGTGCATACTCACTTGTTTCTGCTTCCCCAGCAACATTCCAATGCATCTCAGTCCCTGTGTGACATCATCCGCCTAAGCCGCGAGCAGATGATCCAAGGCCAGGACAGCCCGGAGCCAGACCAGCTGTTGGCCACCTTGGAGAAGTGGGTTTGCAGAATCAGTATTGAGGCCTGGGGTGGCAGCTGTCCTGGGGGAATCCTGGCCCTTGACCCCTTGACTTTGACTCCTCTTTCCCAGGCAGGAGACCATCGAGCAGCTCCTCAGTAACATGTTTGAGGGAGAGCAGTGCCAGTCTGTCATTGTCAGTGGGATCCAGGTGTTGCTCACCCTCCTGGAACCTAGGAGGCCAAGGTGAGGTATACCACTCTAAGGTGGCTTACTGCCCCTCCCTGCACCGATAGTCCCTCAGAGCCTCAAGGACTGAATGGCCATTGTTCAGAACTATGGCTAGTAAGAGAGATGGTTCTTCCCCAGTCAGCCTGCCCTCTACTCTTCTTTTCTGACCTGTTAGAAGGCTCTGGATGTTGAGGCACAAGGCCATGGTATTCTTCTGGCCCATTTTTTGTAGCCTCTGTGGCTCTACTCTGCCTTCACACTGCTCTCCTTCACAGGTCTGACTCTGTGACCATGAACAACTTCTTTAGCAGTGTGGATGGGCAGTTGGAGCTCCTGGCTCAGGGAGCCCTGGATGATGCACTGTCTAGTATGGGTGCCTTGCATGCCCTGCGTCCCCGGCTTGATCGCTTCCATCAGCTCCTGCTTGAGCCTCCCAAGGTGGGAGACATGGGTTGTGCTTCTAGCGGGAAGTGGGGGTGGAAAAGAAAGTACCCTGTGAGCACTAAGCCTTCTTTGTTCCTGTAGCTGGAGCCTCTGCAGATGACGTGGGGCAGTCTGGCGCCACCACTGGGTAACACGAGGTTACACGTGGTCAAGCTCCTGGCCAGTGCCCTGAGTGCCAACGCCGCTGCCTTGACGCAGGAGCTTTTGGTGCTGGATGTGCCCAACACCTTACTGGTACAAGGGATGGGATCAGGGGTCAGGGAAACAGAGATGTGTGCAGAGCACTTTTGAAATCAGCCTGTATCCTCACTCCCTCAGGACCTCTTCTTCCACTATGTATTCAACAACTTCCTGCATGCTCAAGTGGAAGTGTGTGTGAGCGCAATGCTGAGTTCCGGGCCCCCTCCAGACAGCAGCTCTGAGACACCTGTCCCAAACCCTATCGTGAAACATGTAAGCTAGGACTCCTGTTCCCCTCCCCCTGAGGACTTGGTGCCTGAGGCCACTGTCTCCTACTTTTACCCTGTCTGTTGGGCAACATCAGTACCTGGGATGGCTGTGGTATATACAGCTGGGGAGAAATTGGTGTCTCCTGAGGGCCAGTGAATGCTATGACTTGGCAGTAGAGAGTGGGGAAACTAGGGATATTTTTCTGAGCAAATGAGGGGCTCTGTATACTCTGTGTGAGAAGTCAAAACGCATGCTAGCACACCTTAATGCTAGCTCTAGAGAGGAGGATCTCAACTTTTTGAGTCTAGCTTAGCTACATAGTCTCAGAGAAAACAAAATTAGGGCTTGGGATGTAACTCACTTGGCTAGGTAGTACCTAGCATGCATGAAGTTCCCCATCGTCCCCAGCACAGCGTAAAAAAGCATGTGTGGTCATGCACTTGGGAGGTTACATAAAGAGTTTGGGGCTAGCCTGCCTGAGACCTTGTATCAGAAAAGGAAAAAGAGAAATCCAGAATTAAAGCAAGCTGGAGACGCTGGCTCCTACTTTTCCTTCCTCTGCTCACAGGCTCAGGTTCTGGTGATCTGTGTTTGCTGAGTTAAGGCCTCTTCCCCATCTGCTGGGCTCTGGAAGTGTAGAGATCCCCAAGCTAAGTCCTCTTTGCTCTCCTGCAGCTCCTTCAGCACTGCCGCCTGGTGGAGCGCATTCTGGCATCCTGGGAGGAGAACGACCGTGTGCAGTCAGTACTTGCAGCCTTCCTGTGGGGACAGATAGGACAGACAGTGGGAGGATGGGTTGGGGGCCTGGATAGCCCAGGCATCTAGCCTGTCACCCATCGGTGACCTCCACTCTCAATCAGGTCTGGAGGGGGCCCAAGGAAAGGCTACATGGGCCACCTGACTCGGGTGGCCAATGCTGTGGTGCAGAATGCAGAACAGGGGCCCAATGCTGAACAACTGGGACAACTGCTAAAGGGTAAGGCACGAGGCTGACTGAAACTGCAGCTTGCAGAGGCAGGTGTTGGAAGCTGGGGTTCTCCCCTCACACTCTTCCCTATCCATGTGCTCAGAGCTGCCAGAGGAGCAGCAGCAGCGATGGGAAGCATTTGTGTCAGGACCCCTGGCCGAGACCAACAAGAAGAACACAGTGGATCTGGTGAGGCCTGACTTGGAATGTGGCTCATGCCCCTACTTCCTAGAGCTTCTTGCCCTGCTCTTGTCTGGGGGTTTCAGCAGGTCCTGACTACTCTCCATCATCCTATCCCTAGGTAAACACTCACCACCTGCATTCTTCCAGTGATGATGAGGATGACCGCCTCAAGGAGTTCAACTTCCCTGAGGAGGCTGTATTGCAACAGGTAGATGTGGGCTTGTGGAGATGGGAGGAGTGGGGAAAGGCAGCCCCCTTCCATCCCTGACCCCCGTGCCTCTTGTTAGGCCTTCATGGACTTCCAGATGCAACGCATGACCTCAGCCTTCATTGACCACTTTGGCTTTAATGATGAGGAATTTGGGGAGCAGGAAGAAAGTGTGAAGTAAGTGTTCCTCATACGAAGTTGAGGCTCTGCTTTGTGACAGCTTGTGCTGTACCTGCCTCTGTGTGTTCCTCTGTGACGTCACGGTGGTGTTTAACCTCCTGATGGTATATGCCTTGTGCCTTTTCTTTCTTTTTTTTTTTAAATTTTGTAGTTATATTTATGTACAGAAAACTTAGTGTGCATTTAACCCAGTGTAGTGGCGAGTTCTTTAGCCTTTGCCTTTTCCAGCTTGGCAATGCGAGCCACAGACTTAGGACCCAGGACGTTGCCTCCCCTGTGGCGACGGATCTCGTCATATCTGTCATTATAATTGGTCCTAATAGCTCCCACCAGCTTCGCCAGAGCACCTTTGTCTTCCGAGTTAACCTGTGTGAAGGCAACAGTGGTGCATGTCTTCCTGTGGACCAGGTGCCCCAGCCTGGCCTTTCCCTTGATGATGCAGTAGGGCATACACCCCCATCTTTCGACACAGGGCAGGCAGGAAAACCACCAGCTCAATGGGGTCTATGTCATGGGCAGTCACCACCAGCTGAGCCTTCTTGTTCTCCACCAAGGTGGTGACTGTATTGACTCCTGCTCGGAGGACAGGCGGTCTCTTAGTTGGGACGTCGCCTTTGCCAGCAGCTTTCTTCTCAGCACAGGCCAGTAGCCTTTGCTTCTTCTCTGGCCTGTGCTTGTGGGCAAGCTTAAGCAGCTGAGTAGCTGTCTGCCTGTCCAGCGCCTGGGTGACCTGGTTAATGGCAGGAGGGACTTTGAGCCACTTATAGAGGATGGCTCTTTGCCGCTACAACCTGATGTAGTGGGGCCATTTGACGAAGCGTGTTCGATCTCTTTTGGGCTGGATGTCCTGTCCAATGCTGAGTTCTTGGGCCTCTTCTCAAACAGAGGGTTGACCACCTTCTTGGCCTCCTGCTTCTTAACGACGGCGGGGGCCGGGGCCACCTTCTTCCCCTTGGCCTTCCTCCTTTTGGGCATGTTGCTCGGCTGCTGGAGAGAGCACCTTGTCTTGAACGTTCATCTTCTTGGGTTTACCCAGCTGTGCATTGTGTGCTCACCTCTTCCAGACTGAGATCCAGTCTGCCGTCCTCCCTTCCACAGGGAAGGCCATGAGGGCAGGACTCCACCATTGTTCATGGCGAGGATGAGCATAGTGTATGGATATGGTGTAGGGGTGATACCTCAGGGAGAGATGACCTGGGAAAAGTAGAACACAGTGGTCAGATTGCTGGATTTTGAGGCTCTCTGCAGTGGGATCCCAATAAGATTTTACTGTCAGGGATAGAGAGATGGCTTATCGGTTAGGAACACTGGCTGTTCTTCCACAGGTCCTGACTTTAGTTCCCAGCAACCAACCACCTGTAATGGGTTATAATTCTGTCTTTTTTTTTTTTTTTTTTTTTTTTTGGTTTTTTGAGACAGGGTTTCTCTGTGTAGCCGCTGGCTGTCCTGGAACTCACTTTGTAGACCAGGCTGGCCTCGAACTCAGAAATCTGCCTGCCTCTGCCTCCCGAGTGCTGGGATTAAAGGCGTGTGCCACCATTGCCTGGCATGATTCTGTCTTCTTATGTGCATGAGAAAAGAGCACTCATACATAAAATACATAAAATAATAATTATAGTAAAAAAAAAACTTAACTGCCTGAACTACCCAGAAGGCACTGCCTGTAAGGAGCACCTTACAGTTGGCACATAGCAAGCCATCTCCAAAAGTGGTTGGTTATTCCCATATTTAACACTTGAGTGCCATAGTACAGACTTCTCAAGGTCAGGGGTTGTGTGTCAGCTACTGCAGCCTATACCTATACCTGGACTCCTTGAAGCAGTTGCCTCATTGGCACTTAGTGTTATATATTTTCCAGGAGGATACCTGTCCATTTCTTTCCCTCTAGCACTTTTGTTCTCACTAACGACAATGAAGAGGATGGTAGCCACAAACTAAAGGCCACAAACCCTGATAGGAAGTGATTGGTCCCCCTGCATTTCCTGTTAGCAGTAAATGGTACTGGTGTAATTAGAGCCCCTCACAGACAGTGGTGTCAGAATAGGAAGTGTCTTGTTAATGCTTTATGGTAATTTTTATTGTATGATGTTTATGAACAAATGGGCACAGCCCAAGTTCTTGTTACCAGGAACCATGGATGTATGAATAAATTCTTACCTAGATTGTAATTCTGAGTCCTTGAAAACACCCTTCAAGGTAAATTGCTTCCTCAGTTTTTTTTAAAACAGATATATTTATTTATTTTATGTATTTGAGTACACTGTAGCTGTCTTCAGACACACCAGAAGAGGGCATTGGATTCCATTACAGACAGTTGGGAGCCACCATGTGGTGGCTGGGATTTGAACTCAGGACCTCTGGAAGAGCAGTCAGTGCTCTTAACCGCTGAGCCGTCTCTCCAGCTCCTGTTTTTGTTGTTTTTGTCTTAAGATTTATTTTAATTTTATGTGTTTGACTTTGCCTGTATATATGTATGTATTGCAGTGCCTGTGGAAGCCAGAAGAGGGTGTAGAATCCCCAGGAATTGGAGTTCTGGGTGGTCATGAACCACCATGTGGTTGCCTGGAACTGAGTCCAGGTCTACAAGAGCAGCAAATGCTCTTGACCACCGAGCTACCTCTCCAGTCCAAGAGGTTTTCATGCTTAGGGAGGAGATGAGGGCACTGCCCTTTAGTGTGACTGTAAGAACCAAGTGGGATGTGTTGGGAATGTATATGATAGGCGACTTACTCTCTTCCTCCTCCTCCCCACCACACCCCGTCTCCACATGGATGCCCCCCCCCCCCCATCCCACCTGACCTCTAACCTCCCTGGGGCCTCCAGTCTCTTGAGGGTTAGGTGCATCATCTCTGAATGAACACAGACCTGGAAGTCCTCTACTGTGTGTGTGTTGGGGGCCTCATATCAGCTGGTGTATGCTGTCTGTTTGGTGGTCCAGTGTTTGAAAGATCTCAGAGTCCAGATTAATTAAGACTGCTGGTTCTCCTATAGGATCGCCCTTCTCCTCAAATTCTTTCAGCCTTCCATAATTTAAGAACAGGGGTCAGCTGCCTCTGTCTGCATCTGACTCTTTGAGCTGCTTGTTGGGATTCACTTCCTTCTGTGAACACCGGGTTTGATGTTACAACATCTTAGGGAGGAGGTGAATTTGCATAGTAATAAGGGTTGCTGTGTGTCGTGTGAGCAAGCAAAGGAGGGGAGAATTATGTCCCACTTCATTTTTTCCTTTTCTTCCAGTGCACCATTTGACAAGACTGCCAACATTACCTTCTCCCTAAATGCTGACGATGAAAATGTGAGTGCTTCCTGTCTTGACTGTGGGGAGGGGAGGAGTCACAAGCAGCATAGCCCATCCTCCTGTCCTCCTCTGCAGCCCAATGCCAACCTGCTTGAGATATGCTACAAGGACCGGATCCAGCAGTTTGATGATGAGGAAGAAGAGGAAGAGGAGGGCCAAGGCTCAGCAGAGTCAGATGGAGAGTATGGTGCCTGGCAGGGCAGCCAGCCAGTGAGAGCGTCCCAGGCAAGCCAGCCCCCTGGTGTGCGGTGAGTTTCCGTCTGCCCACCTACCTCTTAAGTTCCCAGTGCTTGGAGATGTGTGTGCACTTAAACAGAAGCATGTGCACAAGTGCACACACTCACGCACTAAGTGCAGAGGTATGTAAATATGTTGGGCTGAGATGAAGTGAATGAGAAAAGTGAGAATGTTGTATGTTAGTTGGGTGTTTTCAGTCATAAGTGGTAGAAACCCAGTTCATAAGAATCAAGATAGGCACTAAATGAAGAGGTCTCCATCACTAAACTGTGCTCCTGAGTTCAAATGATGCCACACAAACTTCCTTTCCTCTTTCTGAAATGAGAGAAGAAGCAGGGCATGGTGGCGCACACCTTTAATCCCAGCACTCGGGAGACAGAGGCAGGCAGATTTCTGAGTTCGAGGCCAGCCTGGTCTACAAAGTGAGTTCCAGGACAGCCAGGGCTACACAGAGAAACCCTGTTTTGAAAAACAAAAACAACAACAACAACAAAAAATAGAAAAGAAACCTCTCTCAATTATATTGTTCATCAGCTTTGTATAGATAAGTCTTTTTCTTTGTTTCTTTTCTTTTTTTTTTTTTTTTTTTTTTCTTTTTCTGTCTGATAGTGTGATCAAATTATTTCATGTTAAAACTTTTGCTAAGATAAACACCACTTTATATATGACTGGAGCTTTAAGCTTCTGCCTCATAACTTGATTGAAAACCAGTTATGTGTGTTAATTTTATATTTGTATAGTGTGCATGCAGATAAATGTATATACCCTAGGTTTGCAGTAAGATGGAAGCACACAGTCAGCATCTAGAGCTAGGAGCAGTACTGAGCCCTCTGTGCCCCCACATGGCTGCTGTCCCTCCTGCCATGAGCTGCATCTTTACATGAATCAGTTTTGTATCTTTCCCCACTCTTTATACAGTATAAGGAACCCAATATAGAGTGGGTCCTGTGTCTGAAATTCATGTCACTAAAATGTTTTGAGGCAGGGATTACAGGTGTGTGCCACAACCCCTGGCTTAGACAGCCTGTAGGAGTCCGTTCTCTCCTCCACAATTTGGGTACCAGAGGTTGAATTCAGGTGGTCAGACTTGGCGGCAAGTGACTAACTGCTGAGCCATCTTGCTGGTGCACACACACACACACTTAAGTTGGGATAGATTCATTGTACAAAATGGTAGATTTTGTAAAACGACATTTTAATGTTTGTTATTATCCCCTTCTTATTCTTTCTTCCCTCTTGCCAACTAACTGCCCTTTTAAATTTTTTTTAAACTATTGCTTTTTTTCCCCTTAACATGTTATCCTGCAGATGATATAATTTCATACTTTATGGCTGAATAAAACTCAGACTTTTTGTGTATAGATCCCATTTTGTCTAGTGCTCTGTCGATGGACACTGAGGCTGATGCTGTAACAGGTTGTAAATAATGCTGTAATAATCATGCTTGTGCTTGTGTCTTTGCCCCCCCCCCCCTTTTTTTGTCTTTGCTTTATTTTCATTAGAGTCTTCATATATGCCCAGGTGTGATAGAGCTGCCTTATAGAGTATAGCATATCTAGCATTAGTTTTTTTTTTAAAGAAATCCCTCTGTCTCTTCCTGTTTTTTTCCTCAAGGTTTTTGTCGTGTTGTTTTGTTGAGACATACTATCGTGTAGCCCAGGCTGGCTTGAAGTTGCTGTGTATCTGAGGATAGCCTTGAGCTTCTGACCATCCTGAGTGCTGGGGTTATAGGCGTGCACCACCACACCCTCTTTATGGTTTTTGTGTTCTTATATTCTTCTTTTCTTTACTTCATTCTAATGAGTTCCCAAAACCTCACAGACCTGGGTTAAGAAAGTCACCCACACAATTGCCCAAGTCCCAGATTCTAAACATCTCAATGCCGTTCTTGAAAGGCTTGTGTGTTTGATGTTACTGGTGGCCGGGGACTTGAGAGTTGGTGCCTCATCTCTTGTTGTAGTAGCTGAGTCTAGTTCTCAAGTGACTGAGACTCTGCTGGTTGGCTGGCTTCTCCAGCACCCTGACATTCCTGGACTTACTGGAGCTCCCTAGAGGCCTTTGTTCGCCATGTCTGTGGTCCTGGCCCGTGGTTGGGGAAGTGGGTCATCGGCTGTCCCTACATGACCACCTAATGAGTTGGTGTCTGTGCAGGAGTGGAGGAAGCACAGACAGCGAGGAGGAGGACGAGGAGGAGGACGAGGAGGAGGATGAGGGGGCTGAGCAGGCAGCCTGTGGAAGAACCAGCCCTTCCTCCTTCCCCAGCCCCAGCACTCAGCCTCCTGGTGAGTGTTGGGTGACTTGTGTTCAGGGGTGCATGGAGTTTCTGACTGTTTGGAGTTCACCTTTTGTCCATGTTCTCTCACCTCTGCCACAGGCCCAAGTTGGACTGCTACCTTTGACACAGTGCCTATGGATGCCCCAACAGGTCCCCCAGTTTCTAAGGAGGCAGACATGTCCTCTATCCAGATCCCATCCAGCCCTCCAGCCCACGGTTCCCCACAGCTCAGGTGTGAATGGACAGGGCAGGGCAGGCGGGTATTGCTCTGGCATCTGGTCTGGGAGCCTCTCCTGTGTCTCTTAGGCTTGGGAGTTGACCACAAGCATCCTTTCAAGTTCCTCTTTTACCTTCTAGGTCTCAGGACCCCACACATCCCTCAGCACCTCAGGAAGTCACAGATAGCAGCAAAGTAGCAGAGCCCTTGGGTGAGCTAAGCCATACCTTTCCCATAAGGGCTCTGGACTCTGCCTCAGGCCCATATGTATGAAGACGGCACAGCCATGTCTCAGCTTGCTGGAAGGTGGCAGCTGAGATGTGGTCCATCTCTTTCTCCACAGCCCCCTGCCAGGCCTTGGTTAGTGTTGCGGATGTCCAGGCCACACTGCATGGGATGCGCTCTGCCCCCAGCTCCTTGGACAGGTGACCATTGATGTCCCATCTCCTGGAGGGGGGTAGGGGAAGCCCAGCCTCCTTGCCGAGGTGGGTGCTGGGCTCTTGTCCCTACTGTCCTTAGCACTAAGCTCTACCTTGAGCTCCTGTGTCCTTGTATCCATTCCTTTTTGTAATTAAATGTTTTGGACAATGGCACCTAAAAGGGCTCTTGTGATCCCAGAGTTAAGAACAGCTTCCAAGAGGATCAGGGACCACGAGAAGCAGGACTGTGCATAGCCCCAGAAGCGTATCCTGCAGGGGGATGACCACTGAGAGGAGCTGGGTATAAGTTCTGGTTTCCCCCTGTGGCTCTGCAGCCCCACTATGCTCTGCCATCAGTATGCTCATAGGCTTTTTTGTTCTGAGATTTCTTTGTTACCCAGCCGTGGCCTCAGGCAGGCAGTGATATGGAATATCTAACAGTATTCAAATTGATCTCTCTTACAGTGCAACCAGAGACCCCTCTACCTCTGTCCCAGACTTCAAGGCCCACCAGTCTCCTCAGACCATGGAGGGGAAAAGGAGCCCAGAACATTTGGGGCTTCCCCAAAGCCAGAGGTGAGTTAGTCTCTCTGGGTGGTGTTGGGTGGATGAAGCAGGGCTAATAGGGCAAGAAGTAACCTCCATGTTTCCTTTTCTCCCCTAACAGTGCCCTTGAGATGCCCAATGGCTCTACCCCAGGAGGGCCTATTTCATCGGGTTCCCAGTGAGTGTGGCAATAGCCTTGGGTGGGTCAGCAAGATGAGGTCACTGGACCCATGTCCATGGTCCATGTGACACATGTGTTTCTCTCTGTTTCCAGGTAGCTGCCTGGTGACAGTGGTGGCCAAATCCTCTGTCCTCCCTGTGGAATCCCTCTGTGGGGCAGGATGAGTCCTTTGGTGGCCCTCTACTCTATTGTCCCACACCCTACATTCTCTCCTCTGGACTCCCAAGGAGGCTGGTGCCAGGGAGATGCCCTCACCCACCCCCATTTGCACTGAGAAGAGAAACTATGGAGTTTTGTCTCCAAGAATAAAGATAGAGAGTCACATAGAAAGGAAAGAGAGAGAGAGAGCGAGAGAGAGAGAGAAGTATATTATATATTATATATATATATATATATATATATATATATATATATATATATATATATATATATATATATATACATATACATATATATGTTGAGGGAGGAGTAAGAAAGAAAGCCAGGACAATAACTGGGCCAGCAGCTCTGAAGCACACCTTCCCCGTCTGTCCCAGTAGGGGCTGGCGCTGGGGTTGGAGGCCGCTGGCCTGTGCTCTGGTGCAGATGCTCTTACCCAGCTTCACTCAGGACCACCTTGGGGTGTAACAGAGGGTGTCATCCGGCCCCTGGCCCTGGGGAACATCCCTAGAGGCCCAGAATGGGGGTTGCTGGGTACCCCATGCCCTGAGGGTTCCAGCACTGCTGCCAAGTGGCCTTGTCCCAGCTCCCCCTGCCCCCCCCAAGGCTGGTGTGAGTGTGCAAGTATGTGTGCAGAGCTTGTGTTTCATACTGCAGATATAAATAAAGGAAGATAGCAGAACATTCCTGCTGTGGGACTGTGAGTTCTGGGACTCAGAGTTGGGTGAACTTGCTCTTCATAGCCTAGAGAGCTACATTCTCTTAGGACCACACTTGTGAGAGTGTGTGTGGGTGTAGGGGATGGGGAATACTTAGACATCAGGCAGAACATCAGGAGTTAGCACTCTGGGGCGCTCTCATCCTGATATGTGTACCTCCGTGGCCCTGTTCCAAAATGCAGATCAGTTAGGGCTGTGCTGACTCAGCTCTATCCTCTAACAGGCCTGCTAAAAGGAGCAAGAGGTCCCTGGACTTTGGAGCTGAGCGTCCTGCCATTACGGGGATAGGAGGCACCAGGCATGTGGTGGTGGCAGAGGCAGAGGCAGGTGGATCTGTGTGAGTTCAAGCCCAGCCATGTCTACAAACTGAGTTCCAGGACAGCCAGGGCTGGGCAGAGAAACCCTGTCTCAAAAACAAAGGTGTGGGGGCTGGTGAGATGGCTCAGTGGGTAAGAGCACCCGACTGCTCTTCCAAAGGTCAGGAGTTCAAATCCCAGCAACCACATGGTGGCTCACAACCATTCGTAACGAGATCTGACTCCCTCTTCTGGAGTGTCTGAGGACAGCGACAGTGTACTTACATATAATAAATAAATAAATCTAAAAAACCAAAAACAAAAAACCAAAGGTGTGGGAGAGATTAGGAGACAGGAAGCTCCCTTGAGAATGGACATACAATGAAGCATCCCTAAGGGGGATGGTTGAGGAACCTAGTAGTTTCTTGGCATCCAGTAGGTCCCTATCTTGTTCATGGGAAGGCTGCAGAACATGAGTGTACAGTGGTGTGGTCGTCCTTCCTTCCAGGGAATGTTTGAATGACTTCAGGCACAATGCAGGATTTATTTAACCAGTGTTTGTGGCAGGACCCCTGTTTTCCAGGGTTGGTTGTAGGGCTACCCCTCTGTGGAACTTTGCATTGTTCCTTATAATTGGCTGGGTGTGAGACAATGGGAGTTCCACTTTGGGGGAGGGGGCTCACTTTTGGAGGTGGTGGCCAGGTTTCTAAGTGCTGGGGGGTGGCCCTTGGTGCCTGATGGGTACCTTATCAGCAAGTGCCAGACAAGAGCAGGCCTTGCGTGAGCCCTGTTATCAGCCCCAGAGTCCACAGGACACTTGGGTTAATGTGTAACCACAAGACTTCCCTCTGCCCTCTGAAGCCACTGGCTCCTAAAGAGAAGCAACTCAGCATGGATGCTAGAAAAGAGGGGCTGCCCCTGGAGACACTCTTTTCAGACCAAGTGAGAACCTGTAAGGTGGGGATGGGCAGGTCTGGGAACATGGGCAGTACTGGGGCCTGTGATTCTCTATGCTTGGTGAGTTGGTGGGGATGCCCTGTCCTTCCAGGAGGCTGGGTTCTAAGGTATCGTGGTTTTGTCCTTGCAGGAGATAGGAATGAAAAGGTTCTCAAGGTGGCTAAAGATCCTAGTCCCGAAAGTCCAACCTGGACATGCTTGGGTCCTGGCATGAGGGTGGTGTGGGGGATGGCCGTTAAAATAGGTTCTCACTGGGTATCCTAGACAGGTTTTGAAATCAACAGCCTCCCGTTTCCACCTGCTAAGTACTGGAATTAGACATTTCCTACAGTGCCTTGCAGTGACCCCTCCCCCAGGACTGGCTGCGAATGGGAGGGAGGCTGAGAAGCTTCGCTCTCTTGAAGTACCCACAGGTCCGCAGGTGGCTGGCCCCCTTCATCCTTGCCTGCTCCCTTTACTTCCTCCTCTGGATTCCTGTGGACCAGCCATCTTGGGTCAGTGCCCTGATCAAGTGCCAGCCCATTCTCTGCCTGGTTGTGTTCCTGTGGGCTGTGGCCCCTGGTGGGAGCAGCACCTGGCTCCTGCAGGGAGCTCTTGTATGTTCTGCTGTGGGAGATGCCTGCCTCATCTGGCCTGAAGCTTTCTTTTATGGTGAGCAGGGGCTTCTATGACAACACACCTAGGGTTCTTGTGGAGTTGAGTCAGTACTGGGACACAGCTTTTCATTATATGGAGCCCTCCCTCCCTAGGTCCTCTGGGTTATCCAGAGGTGCCAGAAGGCAGTGATGGGTGACAGCATAGCTCACAGTTCAGCCAGGGGCTTGGAGTCAGACTGGTTGGAAGATGTGGGATTACCTGGTTGGAAGGGGTGGTGTGGAGAAAATTAAGGTGTAGCATGACTGAGGTGGGTGGGGGAGGTAAGGAGTCATTTTTGAGATGTCTATATATGAGGGCTGGTCTGAATGGCCTCAAATGTTGGATCCTCCTGCCTTAGTTTTCTCAAGGGCTAGGATTACAGGAATAAGGATATGTAGCTGTGTAGATGGGAAGTGTGGCCATCCTGGGCATGGAAAGTGCATGTGGAAAGGACCTGGGGTAATAGTGTATGAGTTACTTTGTCCAAATGGGCCAGTTTGGCTAGAGTAGGATGGGGAAAACAAGGGTATGGGGCTTCCCAGAACACGATTTGGAAAGACAGGTACTTGAGCAGAGCAAGCACATGATGCCATGCATCTTAAGGTTATCACCATTGCTTTGGGAACTGATTGAACACCCAAGGATAAGAAGAATTTGGAGACCCATCAAGAAGGAGTGCTATAATCAGCAGATCACGATGGAGCTGGTGCTTTGGGGGCACTGTTCATGTCTGGTTGTGGCCAAGACAACAGGGAGAAGCAGGAGGCCAATTGGTGCCCACCCTACCTCACTGAGTTCTCATCCCTCTCTTCTTCAGGCACGGCAGCCTTCTCTGTTGCCCACTTATTCTACCTCGGGGCTTTTGGCCTGACCCCACTGCAGCCCGGATTGCTGCTGTGCACCACCTTGGCCTCTCTGACATACTACAGCTTCCTCCTGCTACACCTTGAGCAGGGCATGGTCTTGCCCGTGATGGCCTATGGGCTGATCTTGAACTCCATGCTGTGGCGCAGCCTTGTCTGGGGTGGAAGTGCTAGCTGGGGTGCTGTGCTCTTTACATTCTCAGATGGTGTGCTGGCCTGGGACACTTTTGTCTACTCTTTACCTTTTGCCCGCCTAGTGACCATGAGCACCTACTATGCAGCCCAGCTCCTCCTCATCCTGTCGGCTCTCAGGAACCCGGGGCTCAAAACCCACTAATGCAGGCCTCAGACAGCCTGGTATCCCCTCCCATAGGGACCTTGGCTTTCCACACTGACCCAGCCTGGCAAGTGAATGCTTCCAGTCATATGCTGACAGATATGTGGCCATCTTTAACATCTGTATACTGTTGGCAGAATTTCAGATCTACCACTGATTTCAAACTGCCTTCCCTGGCTTCTTCTGGATTCCAGGACCCTCAACCCAACCCATATCCTGTCTTCCCCTCCCCATGCCCACTTCCTTTTCCCAGTCAGCCTTTCCTATCCACCTGCCCCTTCACACTGCTCCAGATCTGGTTCTAGCTGTTTAAGTAAAATGAGTGTTGGAACATCAGTGTCACCATTATTTGGGAGGAATGTATAGGGGGATGATGACAGTTCTAACAGCAAGCATGGATTTAGGGGAAAAAAAATGATTTAGGTGTGAGTCTTAGGGTTTCTATTCCTGGATAAAACATCATGACCAAGAAGCAAGTTGGGGAGGAAAGGGTTTATTCAGCTTACACTTCCACATTGCTGTTGATCACCAAGGGAAGTCAGGACTGGAACTCAAGCTGGGCAGGAAGCAGGAGCTGATGCAGACGCCATGGAGGGATGTTTCTTACTGGTTTGCTTCCTCTGCCTTGCTCAGCTTGCTCTCTTATAGAACCCAAGACTACCAGCCCAAGGACCACCCACAATGGGCCCTCCCCCTTTGATCACTAATTGAGAAAATGCCTTATAGCTGGATCTCATGGAGGCATTTCCTCAACTGAAGCTCCTTTCTCTGTGATAACTCCAGTCTATGTCAAGTTGACACACAAAACCAGCCAGTACAGTGGGTATACATGTGTGTACAGATGTGTGAACTTATATGCTCCTACTGACATCAGAAGAGACTATCTGGTATCCTCTTTCTCCATTTGTCTGAGGCAGAGTCTTCCCAGAGCCTGGGGCTTGCACTAGACCAACAAGCTCCAGCCTGTCTGCCCTCCCCAGAGCTGGGCTTATAAGATTTAAGCTCTAGTCCCCATGATTGCACAGCAAGTACATACATGTCTCTCTCTCTCTCTCTCTCTCTCTCTCTCTCTCTCTCACACACACACACACACACACACACACACTGGATTATGTAAACTTGTATTTATCTGTGTGTATCTGTACACAGTGAAAACGAGTGAAAGTACCTGTGGAGGTTGGAGGTGTCAGGTCTTCTGGATCTGGATTACAAGCAGTTGTGAGCTGCCCCCCCCCAACCCCCACCCCATTCTGATTTTCTTGAGACAGGGTTTCTCTGTGTAGCCCTGGCTGTCCTGGAACTAGCTCTGTAGACCAGGCTGGCCTTGAACTCAGAGATCTGCCTGCCTCTGCCTCCCTAGTGCTGGAATTAATAAAGGTGTGTGCCACCACCACTTAGCAAAGCATGTATTCGAGTAATTTCTACATTTCCCAATCTATTTTTATTTATTTACTTATTATTTCTCACTTTGTAACTCAGGCTGGCCTTGAACTCAGATCAGCCCATAATAAGCACTCTTGACTGCTGAGTCATTTGCTGCTCCAGCTCTTATATGTGTCTTTTCAGACAGGATTTTATCATGTAACCCATAACCCATGGTACTCTCAAATTCGCTATCCTGCCTCAGCCAGCCCCGCAAGCAAACATCGTGATTTATCCCTGTGATTCAAGGTCTGTTGCCTGATCACATCCCAGGCCCCCTCACTCTGTGTGTGTGTGTGTGTGTGTGTGGGGGTGATCAGTGAACTCCAGGGAGTAGGATTATAAACAAATGCTACCATGCCTGACTTTTTATGTGGGTTCTGGGGAGTCAAATTTAGGCCCCCATGTTTATATAGTAAGCATTTTACCAACCTTTTTACCTGCCTATCCGCATTCATCTGGTAGTCTTTGAACCCACTGTGTAGCTGAAGATGACCATGAGCTTACAGTGCTCCTGCCTCCACCGCTCAAGGGTTAGAACTAACACATGCATACATTTTTGTAGTGGTGGGGACAGAATCTAGGACTTGTTAGGCAGGCACTCCACTATTGAGCCACATCCTCAGCAAGACAGCTTTCTGGGGAACACAGCCTTAGTAGTTAACAGTGTCCAAGGAAGAAGTGAGGATGGAGGGACCTTGAGGAGACAGGTAACTGCAGATGGGTGTACAGTAGGGAGGAAGAACTTAGGGGTGGTTCTCATCAGCAGTGTGATCTTGACAAGTCACTTCCCATGTCTGGGCTTCCTGCTCTGTGTCAGAACACATGATGTGTCCAACACCTACCTCAGCTTATCAGGCTTGAAAGCAAGTACTTTTTTTTTTTTAACCTTTCTAAATGTACCATATGTATGTGTGGTGTGCATGCAAATGTGTATGTGTGTTCACATGTAGAGACGGTGCAGGTGTATCCTGCATGTTGAGACGTATGAGGGTCTCTGCAGACACCAGGGCCATCAGAGTAACAATCCACACGAAACAAGAAGGGGTTCAACCCAACTCAGCTGTAGCCAGTGTGTTCAGACTTCTAGAGTCTGACCCTGAGCAGTTTATTTGAGGCATATTTTATTTGTACAATTTGGTTTTTCTTTTTTTTTTAAAGATTTATTTATTTATTATATGTAAGTACATTGTAGCTGTCTTCAGACACTCCAGAAGAGGGAGTCAGATCTCTTTACGGATGGTTGTGAGCCACCATGTGGTTGCTGGGATTTGAACTCTGGACCTTCGGAAGAGCAGTCGGGTGCTCTAACCCACTGAGCCATCTCACCAGCCCTTTATTTGTACAATTTGAAAACAAAAGTTTACAGGTATAACACAATCTCTTGTGCACAAGGAGGCATAATTACATCTTAGCACTTCTCAAAGTACATGCCACATTCATGAAGATGGGTTTTAGAGAAAAGTTACATGTATTATGGGCCTAGGGGAGGATCTGATGTGGCCTTGGTCACACAGTGTTTAGCTCATGTGGGTTATTAGCCACCTCTGACCCTGCTTGGAGGAGCCCTTGGCCATATAGGTAAGGCAGAGACCACCTTGACTAATTGCCTCCTGTCCTGCTGTGGGAGCTTGTAGTCTGACCCTACAGATAGCACAAGGGTCACTTAGGTTATTAGCACCTCCATCTCCAGCCTTCTGGGCAGAAAGTAGAAGATCTACATCTTTTCCTTGAAAAGACAACCTGCATGTTTAACATTCCTGTTTTCCCCAGCGCTGTCCATGAGTGTGCTCCCTACAGAGGCCCAAGGTTGGCATTGAGTGACTTTCTTCAATCATTGTCCACCTTATTTATTGAAGCAGAATCTTGCTGAACTTATACTGGCTGGCTAGCCTGCTTTCTCCAGATATTCCTTGTCTCTACTTCTTGTCCATTGGGATTACGGTCAAGCTGCCATAACCACCCATCTTTTCTGGGGATTCTGGGGATCTGATCTCTGGTCCTCATACAAGTGTTGCAAGTACTTTACCTGTTGAACCATCTTTTAACCTGTCTTGTATTTATGGACAGATCTCACTCTCTAGTACAGGATGGTGTAAAATTCACTGTAGTCCATGTATGTTCAGGCTCACAGCAGTTCTCTGCCTCAGCTTCCTAAGTGCTATGAACCAGCACAACTGGTTAAAAACTGAAATTCTATAACCACTAAATAGCATCCCAGTCCTCTTTCCTATCTCTGTAAATCCCACTATTCTAGGTACTTCGCAGAAGTGGAAAAACTTTAACTTTTTTTTTGTCAAAATAAGATTTTCACAAACTTTATTTATTCTTTGATAGTTTCTTACCATCTTAAATATACCTACCCCAGGACTTCTGCAGTGCCAGCAGAAGTCAGAAGAGGGCATCAGATACCCTGGAAGCAGAGTTGCAGGCAGGTGTGAACCTTCATGTTTCCTGCAAGAGCAGTTAAGTGCTCTTAACCACTGAACCATCCCTTGAGCTCATCTCTCACTGAAATGGAGCTCACAGGGTAGACTGGTTAGCTGGCAAGCTCCAGACATTCTCCTGTCTCCACCAGCCCAAGGCTGGGATTACAGGTTTGTGTGTGCTCTTAGGCCTGGGATTTAATGGGTGCTGGATATGGTACTCTGGTTATCATGCTTTCACAGCAAGTAATTTACCACTGAGCTTCCCCTGCCTGCTAGTTGAACTTTAATTCCTTGAAGAGCTGTTACAGGATCCCCCCAGCAGCCATACCACCTTATATTTCTACCAATGTGCAAGGTGCAAGTTTCCTACAGCCTCACTATAACAACCTGTGAGTTTTTGTTTTCCCTACGGTCCTGTTTTTGTTTGTTTGTTTTAATGATTTATTTTATGTGCATGAGTGCTCTATCTGCATGTACACCTGTGTACTAGAATAGGGCATCAGATCCCATTAGAGAAGGTTGTGCGCCACCATGTGGTTGCCAGGAATTGAACTCAGACTCTCTGGGGGAGCTGCTGGGACTCTTAACTGCTGAGCCATCTCTCCCCGCCCCCCTCCCCCCTTCCTGGTTTTTCTTAAGACAGAAAATCAATCTCTCTCTCTCTCTCTCTCTCTCTCTCTCTCTCTCTCTGTGTGTGTGTGTGTGTGTGTGTGTGTGTGTGTGTGTGTGTGAGATGGTTCAGGCAGCCATCCCATGTACTCGGGTCCTCTGTAAGAACAGTACACAAAGCAGTACACTCTAATCCCAGCACTTGGGAGGCAGAGGCAGCCTCATCCACATAGATAGTGACTTCTAGGCTAACCAAGACCCTGCTTCCAAAGAAAGCAAACAATAAAAACAAAACAAAAAAACCCAGCATGCACTCATAACCACTGAGCCATCTCTCCACCACCACCCCTTTAAAATACTAGTTGCTATGGTTTGTTTGAATGTGAAATGCCCCTCACAGGATTATGTATTTTTAACTGTGCTCAACTTGTACTGTTTGGAGGAAGGGCAGGGTGCTGGATCTTGGTGGAGGTGGAGCTGGAGCCTCCTTCCTGGACCCTCTGCTTCCTGACCCACAGAGAAGTGAAGAAGTTCCCACTACCACAGATGGAGCTGCTCTGGCTACCATATCCTTCCCATTACTGTGGACTCTTGAAATTATGCGCCAAAATAAACCTTCCTTAAGTTGCTCCTCCTCTTCCTTTCTTTTCCCTTCTCTTCCTCCTCCTCCTCTCTTCCTCCTCCTCTTTTAAATTTTGAGATGGAGTCTAACATAGCCTAGGCTGGTCTCAAACTCACTGTGTAGTGGAGGAGTGGATGATGGCCTTGAATGTCTGACATGTCTGCCTCCACCTCCTGAATTTTAGGCTTATAGGTGTTCATCACCACACCTGGCTCTCTTGGAACTCACTGTGTAGACCAACCAGACTGGCCTTGAATTCACACAGGTCCATGATGATTCCCTATAAGCTGTAATATGCAAAATGAGGGCTGTATCTAGGGCTAGGAACGAACTGTAATTATTAAGCCCCACTTCAGCCCTCACTGGTAGATGCCAGGGCAGATGCTCTACCACTGAACCATGGCTCTAGGCCCTCAGTGGTAGATTCTAAGAGTGCACACTACAGCTGAGGCAACTCTAGCCCTTTTAATTTCTTTCTTTCTTTCTTTCTTTCTTTCTTTCTTTCTTTCTTTCTTTCTTTCTTTCTTTCTTTCTTTCTCTCTCTCTCTCTCTCTCTCTCTCTCTCTCTCTCCCTCCCTCCCTCCCTCCCTCCCTCCCTCTTTCTTTCTTTCTTTCTTTCTTTCTTTCTTTCTTTCTTTCTTTCTTTCTTTCTTTTTTTTTCAAGACAGGGTTTCTCTGTAGCTCTGGCTGTCCTGGAACTGACTTTGTAGACCAGGCTGGCCTCGAACTCAGAAATCTACCTGCCTCTGCCTCCCAAGTGCTGGGATTAAAGATGTGCACCACCACGCCCAGCGCCCTTTTAATTTCTAATCTTTAAAAGAAGATTATTTATTTTTATGTATCTGAGTACACTGTAAGGACATGTATGGTATGTACGCACTAATAAGTGGATGTTAGCCAATAAATAAATAAATAAATAAATAAATAAATAAATAAATAAATAGTGCAGAATACCAAGATACAATCCACAGAACTCAAAAAGGTCAACAAGCTGAAGTGCCCAAGTGAGGATGCCTTAGTTCCACTTGGGAGGGAGAAGAAAGCAATCACAAGTGAGGAGGGAGGGAGGGAGGGGTCTGGGAAGTAAAGGGGGGTGGGGCCTAATCTGGTATTAGGTGAGGGGAAAGGACTGAAGCCCTGAGGGCCTGCAGAAAGAATGGAAACAAGCAACCTCAGGAGGTAGGAGGTTGGGGGAACCTTCCAGAATGCACCAGACACCTGAGAGATGAGACTTTCAGGACTCAAAGAGAGTGACCTTGTCCAACAGTAGGGAGAGGGAACTTATAGAGCCCACCTCCAGCAGAAAGACAGGGGATCAAGTGAGGGATGGGGTTGTCATCACACAGTCACAACTCTGACCCATAATTGTTCCTGTCTGAAAGAATTACAGGGATGGAAATGGAGAGGAACTTGAGGAAAAGAAGGTCCAGAGACAGGCCCAAAGTGGGATCCAGGTCAAGGGGATACATACGTGTGCATGCACACACAGAAAGGTGGTTCCATTCAAATCCACAACACCTGTGTAAATATTGGGTGGGTATAGTGGCCTGTCTGTAGTGTTAGCAGAGATGTGGTCTCCAGAGCAATCTGGCTACTTAGACTTGCTCATCAGTGAGAGACCCTTCTCAACAACAAGGTGGATAGAAACAGAAGAAAGCCAACATTAGCCTCTAGCCTCCATATATACACTTGTGCATTGCCATACATACACAAGAGCATGTACATGTATACACACACACCTTTTCTTTTTATCAATTTATATCCTAAATGCTGTTTTCCCTCCCAGTCCCCCCTGCCGTTGTTTACCACCACCACCACTACCATGAACTAAAAATCATACAGGGGCTGAAACCAGACTTTTTTAAAATTTATTTATTTATAATTTTCAAAATAGGGCTTCTCTCTGTAGCCTGGCTGCCCTGGAACTAGGTTTGTAGACCAGGCTAGCAAATAACAGAGATCTGCCTGCCTCTGCCTCCCTCCTGACTCCCCAAGTGCTGGGATTAAGGGTGTGTACCACCACAACTCAGCTGAGTGAGAGACTTTTGAGTTAGCCAAGGAGAACATGGAAACAAACCTGTAAAAGGCAGGACCACAAGAATTAGAAGAACAATCTTCCCCAAAAAAGTGTCCAGTGAGCATGCCAACAGGCATTCAAATCTTCATCATACGAGGAGCAGAATGCAAAGCCACATTTATCAATGAGGGCTGAAGAGATAGCTCAGTGGTTAAGAGCCCTGGGTGCTCTGCAAGAGGACCCAGGTTTGATTCCTAACATCCGTGTAGTGACTTACAACTGTCTATAGCCCCAGTTCCAAGGGCCCAGATACCTTCTGAACTCCACAGGTCCAGGCATGATGTGGTACACAGGCATATATGCAGCAAAACATTTTGATACATAATCTTTTAAAATTAAACACTGAAGTATCTCCACACATCCATTAGGATTTCTGTTAACTACTTTTCCCATCTCTGTTTCAAAATACCTGTCAGAAGCAACTTAAGCCAAATAATGAGACACTGTTTTGAGAAAAAAACAACAACAAATAAATAAAAATAAAACAAAAGCTGAGGTTGCCTTTACACACACATACATACACACCCTGAACAAATGCTGAAATATGGAGAGTAATCCCACTTTCAATCTACTGTCTTAGTTAGGATTTTACTGCTGTGAACAGACCCCATGACCAATTTAATTGGGGCTGGCTTACAGGTTCAGAGGATCAGTGCACTATCATCAAATTGGGGACATGGCAGCATCCAGGTAGGCATGGAGCAGGAGAGCTCTACATCGTCATCTGAAGGCTTCTAGCACAATATTGACTTCCAGGCAGCAGGGATGAGGTTTTTAAAGCCCACACCCACAGTGACACACCTACTCCAACAGGGCCACACCTTTTAATAGTGCCACTCACTTAGCTGAGCATGTACAAACCATCTCATCTACAGTAGCAGTCCTTCATTTGATGCCTCTCTAAGGTATAGGCCACTTGTCTCTGGACCTTATTGGCGGGACTCTCTATGGACCTGCACTGTGCTATATGGTGAGTTCTCCAGGAGCAATGCCAGCCATTCTAGACTCACTTACAGACCCACATCAGCACCAAGGACAGCACCAGGGAGCCTTGCAGGCCAGGAAGAAGGCTTTCTGGCAAGGCAGTCTTGCTGCCTGCAGCCCTGAAGGGTCTGGTCTCTTATGCTCCACTGTGTTCCCAGCCTCCCAGGGATGTCCAGTGAGGGTTGCATTGAGTGAAGAGCTGGTGGCTCACAACCTTCTGTAATGAGATCTGATGCTTTCTTCTGGTGTGTCTGAAGACAGCTACAGTGTACTTACATATAATAATAAAACTTTTTTTTTCTTTTTTTCTTTTTCTTTTTCTTTTTTTCTTTTTTTTTTTTTTTTTAGTTTAGTTTTTTCGAGACAGGGTTTCTCTGTGTAGCCCTGGCTGTCCTGGAACTCACTCTGTAGACCAGGCTGGCCTTGAACTCAGAAATCTGCCTGCCTCTGCCTCCCAAGTGCTGGGACTAAAGGCGTGCGCCACCACTGCCTGGCAATAATAAATAAATCTTAAAAAAAAAAAAAAGGTAAAAGGAAGACCAGTAAGATGACAGACAAGAGTGGGTGGAGGCACTTGCTGCCAAGCCTAATGTGACCTAAATTCAGTTTTCTGTATCCACACGATGGATGGTGATAACTGACTCCTGAAAGTGGTCCTCTTATGTCCATACATGTATTATAGCATGCTTGTATTCATGTACACGCACTAAAGAAAGAAATACAAGCCTGGCGATGGTGGCACAGACCTTTGCAAGTGGATCTCTGTGTAGCTGACCTTTGCTGCTTTGTGGGTTCTTATTTTTCCCAACCTTTATCCCCCCAGTTTTACCCCTATCACTAAATAGGAGAGAAGGAAAGATGGGGGTGGGGGAGAGATCCCTAAATCTATTTTCTTTCTTTTTGCTTCTTCTTTGAGCACAACTACTAACAAACCACAACCAACACCCCTTGAACAACCAACACCTCCACCACTACCTCTCAGGGCCCTCTGAAAAGTTCCCTGAATTCCAAATATCACACAATCACAGACCACAAACTACGTGCTGGCAAAACCATGCCTCTGCTAAAGCACGAGGCAGATCATAGTCAGCTGCTGCGGTCAGTCTGAAGCAACTCCATATCCCCACATATGGGCTTAAAATGGAAACATTCTTATAATATTTCTGTTTTTATTTATGTATTTTGTTTAATGTATGAGTGATCTGTCTGCACGGGCATCTGCATGACAGAAGAGGGCATCAGATCCCTTTAACGATGGTTGTGAGCCACCATGTGGTTGCTGGAGATTGAACTCAGGACCTCTGGAAGAGCAGTCTCTTAACCACTGACCCATCTCACTAGCCACATTTCTGTTTTTTTTTCAAAGAAACCAAGATTCCAAAATTATTACTACACCTCTGATAGTTTGAGGCCAACCTGGTCTACAAAGTGAATTCAAGGAAAGCCATATCAGAGAATTCAGAGAAACTCCATATCACTACCTTCAAGAAAGAAATCAATATAAAACTGAGTTAAAGATAAAAAGAGAGTTGGATATTGTAGCCGCAGCATTAGGGAGGCAGGAACAGGAGGAGTTGGAGACCAGCTTTGACTATGTAGCAACTTCAAAGCTAACATGAAACCATTTGAAACCCCATCCAAAACTGAAAAATAAAAATAAAAAAGGACTGAACATGGTAGTGTACCTTTAATCCCAGCACTCTGGAGGCAGAGGCAGGATCTCTGTGGGTTTAATGGCAGCCTGGTTTACATAGGGAATTCCAGGGCACCCAGGAATAAAAAGTGAGGTCCTGTCTCAAAACAAAAACACTAAGTAAAAGAGAGATGGGGATATAGACCTGTGGTTGAGCATCTTACCCAGAGGCTACCAGTGAAGAACTTGGGGTGTATGGCTTCACAGGACAGTGCCAGCCTAGCATGCAGGGGACCCATGGTTCAGTTGCTCATGTTGCATAAGCAAACAAGCTAGAACCTTATTGTGTCTGTCCCTGTAAGCAGATCTCACTACCTAAGTGTGAGGAGGGGAACCATTGTGACGTTTGTGGGTGACAGGATGATCTAGGCCCCAGGAAATCCTCAGGAGAATCATTGTAGACTCCACCACCTCTGTTGAATAGATGACAATAGGGCCAATTGCAACTGGGGCAAAATGTATCTTCCATCCGGTTTGTTAGCCAAATACTGAGTTCCAGGCAAGGTGTTGTCTGGGAAAGCAGACCCCATACTGAGAACACCAGCTGCCTCTTAAGGTGTCACTATAAAGTTCACATCTACCTTGGATTCTATTTTCCAAGATCCACCATCTCCTACACAGATAAATCATGTACCTAGAGGGAGGAAGTTAGGGCTGAGGATGTAGGTCAGTTGGTAGATGCCCACCTAGAAGGCACAGAACCCTTGGGAGGTGGGCACATGATGGTGGTTTGAACCAAAATGCCCCCAAGGGCTCATATATTTGAATTCTTGGTCTCTAGCTGGTGGAACTGTTTGGAAAGGATTAGGAGATGAGACCATGTTGGAGGAAGTGTGTCACTAGATGTGGGTGTGCTAGCTAGTTTTGTATGTCACTTGACTCAGGTTAGAGTCATCAGAGGGAAGGACCCATGGTTGAAGAAATGCCTCCATGAGAGCCAACTTAGAGACATTTTTTTTCAATTAGTGACCAGTGGGGGAGGGCCCAGCCCATTTTGAGTGGTGCCATCTCTAGGCTGGTGGTTCCAAGTTCTGTAATGAAGCAGGCTGTGCAAGCTATGGGAAACAAGCCAGTAAGCAGGACCCCTCCATTGCCTCTGCATCAGCTTCTGCCTCTAGATTCCAGCCCTAGTTGAGTTCCTGTCCTGACTTCCTCCAAAGATGGACTATGATCTAGAAGTATAAATCAAATGAACTCTTTCATCCTCAACTTTTTTGGTCATGGTCTTTCATGGCAGCAATAAAAACCCTAACGAAAACAAGTTGGTACCAGGAATGGGTTGTTGCTGTGGCAGACCTGACAGTGTTTTGGTGAAGTTTGTGGAAGTACTTTGGAACTTTGAGCTAGAAAAGCCATCAAGCGGGAGCTTGGAAGACAAGAATGTTGAGAGCAATGCAGATGATGGAGGCCTGACTTGTGAAATTTCAGAGGTAAGTTTAACGATTATTGGAAATGTTCCCTATTTTGATTTAAGATTCTGTAGTTCTGGTTAGCTGGGATTGAAGAATCAGCCATGATTAACAAGATACCAGAACTACTAAAGTGAAACCTTTATTTTATGGGAATAATTGATGCTGGCTAGCTGGAGTTAAGAATTTAGCAGTAGCCAGGCAGTGATGGCACACGCCTTTAATCTCAGCACTTGGGAGGCAGAGGCAGTCGGATTTCTGGGTTTGAGGCCAGCCTGGTCTACAGAGTGAGTTCCAGGACAGCTAGGGCTACACAGAGAAACCCTGTCTCAAAACACTCCCCCCCAAAAAAATTTAGCAGTAATTAATAAGAAACCAGGGAGACCCACTCATCCCCATGCCAGGCTGTCCTGGCAGGGATAGGTGACCAGAAACCTGCCTTCTATTGCATAGCAAAAACAGGCCCTAGACTCATAGAGCCCCACCTGCCACCACAGAATGCAGCACAAGTGGAAGTCATCCATAGACCAGTCTGCCACCCTGCCATAGAGGTGGGCTGTAGACACTTAGAGACCTTCTTGCCACTATAGCACGTAGGTAAGGCAAAGGAGGTCACCCTTAAGCCTGCCAGCCACATGGCCCCCATGCAGTGAGAGCCAGTGCAATGTGCAAGTGTGTGCTGGACTCGCGAGAGAAAGAGAAGCAGAACAGTTTGAGCATCATGAAGAGAGATGGAACTGGAGATGGGCGGTAGAGAGGAGTAGTCTCTTGTGAATAGCCAGTTCTACCACCTGAGGCTATGGTGAAGTTCCAGCCCTTGCTGCCACTGAAGGCCATGGCTGGGTATGTAGTCAATGCAGCTGCAGGCGTCAGTGTCTATGTCCATGACCTATGTTACCACTAGAGACCATGGAGACGTCCCTCGTCTGGGCAGCCATCTGGGACCACAGAGAGACACGGGTTGTGCAGAACTAGCACTGGTTATGTCACTCTGGAAAGCTGGCCCCATATCTCAGCAGTGGCAGAACTTGGGACAGGGATTCCTGCACCTCACCTGGGCAGCACAGCCAAGCTGACCCTGGTGCAGGGGGTGAGGGTGAGCAGGCCTGAGGGCATGAGCTAGGGACAACTGACCTCACAACTGGTCTGACATCAGGTGGTTTGGGCACAGGGTTGATGCCCTTTGCCACCCCCCACCCCACTCCCTTGATACCTGAGGGAATCTAGAGAGCTGGTCTAGGGATTTGAGAGTGGGAGAGCTGGCCCTCTTCCTCACTGGCTGCATCACTTGGGAGGGTGGGCTCTGAACTCCGGAGCACAGTGAAGGTGAGCTGGCCCAGCAGACACAAGAGCAGGAGAGCTAATCCTGCCTCCTGCCCATGGTGCCATTGAGAGTGCCTAGTCAGAGCAGTATTGGAGTGCTCTGGTAGTGCACAAGTCTGGTGGTGTGGATGTGGGAGAGCCAGCAGGCTGACCAGCTCAGATACCACCCCGGCCCAGATCCAGGGCATTGAGTTAGCCGCAACAAAAATCCACATCATCTTGGAGCTGTTGGAGCGTGTGAAAGAGCCATCTTGCTGATCCAAAGCTGTAGGATCTCCATGACACAGGGTCACAACGGGACAATATTGATAGTGTAACAGGAGCCAGAGACCTCGAACCAGACCAATGACTCATTGCAATGAACATTTTCAAGTCAAGATGTGTGGACAGAGGGGTATACTGTGGGACACACTGTGACACACTTCAGCTTCCATGATGAGATGTTTTCTATAATTTTGTTTTTGTTTTTTTTTCAGACCCTTGTTTTCTTTATTACTACACACAGGAAGCTAAGGGGGCTCTGTACTTGGTTTAGGGAAGCCTAGAATCGGGCCCAGGTAATAAAATACACAAAGAAACCATGAAATCTCAAAAATATATTTTCTTTAAAAAGCTTTCAGGCATTACACACAAAAGCAAACAATTTTACCTTAAAAATATCAATGATCACATCAGTAGCCTACTCCTAATTATAATTACTTCTTCAAGCAACATTTGTCTTTGTTTCCAAATGCAGCAGCAGGTGACAAAATCTAGTTCCTTCCATTGCTTACAGTATGAACTGTCTCTCAAACCACAGTTCAGGCAACTTAACTTAAAATGCATAGACTGTAAAATACATCAAATTTGACATTATTCAATAAATGAAAAAAATCATAATCTCAAAAAAAGTATTACAAAATCTTTTATAGAGAACATATAAAAAGTAGTGTCTACTTCATGATGTCCGAGTCTGTCAACCAGAAGAGCGGGAACAATCCTGCTACGCTGGACACTTCAATAGTTGCACTGATGAACACTACAATCTTGGAATGATGTTTGTTTTTGTTTTATTTTATTTTATTTTATTTTATTTTATTTTATTTTATTTTATTTTATTTTTTTGAGACTTCATTTCCCTGTATAGCCCTGGTTGCCCTGTAATTCTCTGTAGACCAGGCTGTCCTTGAACTTAAGAGATCTGACTGCCTCTGCCTTCCACATGCTGGGATCAAAGGCGTGTGCCACCACACTTGGTTCTTGAAAGATATTCATTTACATACACACACACACACACACACACACAGTTTATTAAGCCAGCCACATAACATACTTCTAATTTCAGCACCTGGGAGACAAAGACAGGAAGATTTTTGTGAGTCCTTCAACTGTACAAAGAGCTCCAGACTAACCAGAGTTACATGGTGAGACCTCAAAAACGAAACAAAACAAAATGCCACATTTTAAAAAAAATACCCAAGACACTAATCACTTTTCATCTAGGCAGCTGGCAGCGGTGTGCCTCACCAGGAAATTCCTTGACACAGGGACCAGAGCTCCACCCCGGATGTGCACACGAGGCAGGCTCAGTCCTCAGATGGGCTCTGCAGCTAGAAGCAAGCATGAAATCTCGATCCCATCCATCATCCACTTTTGTTTCCGTTGGCAGGATTCTGAAAGTAAGATCAGCTTCCCCGAAAGCCTCCGCTGCTCACCAGCACCAGGTTCAGTTAGGATTCAAAGCCCTGTGAAACTTCCAGAGTTTGTAATCTTGGCATCTGAGAAAGCTAGCTCTAAGTCATCAGGGTGAGGACTACGTGGCACCAGTTGGTAAGTGTAGGCAACCACTGAAAATGAGGCAGTATCTTACCAGAAACAGAGCGGGACTATCTCCAATCTACAACTTCAAAAGCTGTCTAGGGGAGGCCACACGTGAGGTGTGTCATGAGAAACGGACTGTTAACCACTACTGATAGCAAGACCAACAAAGGCGGGAGGGAGGCTTTGTAAAGAACGGAAAATTGCAAAACCAAAGACTTCAACTTCACAAAAACTGTCCTTGTACACATCTCAACTATCTCTATTGTACTTAAGAATTATTGTGAGGCCATGTCAACAAATTCTATAATTTGGATTCCTTTAAGACCAAATACTTATTGACAACCCGTCTTTTCAGTGGACCAGTCATGGCCTACATTGTTTGCTCTGAAAGCTGGATTGTTCTTAGGTTAAAATAAAACCAGAACCCCCTTGCAGATTATTTTCATCATTTTGCTAGCGTTTATTCATTTTATTTTAGCTTTTCTTCATTCTTCCCTGAACACAGAAACACTTAAGGCAACAAGAGACATGTTCCGAAAACAAAACAAGAAAACCTGCTATCCCTTTGATTTCCACTCTTACATTCAATAATAATAAATCCAGTAACTCCCAATTATCCAGTCGTAAAGTCCTAAACAAAACAAAACAAAACAAAAAAACCAAGGGTTTAATGGAAATACTGTCCAGAGCACACCACACAGGGTGGGTTGTTAAGTTCTATTAACAAGAACACCAATGATCCTACAAAGAACAACAAAACCTAACACCAGCTGATGAACTTGGCAACTGATAGTTATTGGCTTAGAGTTATGTAGGTAGGCAGGGCAGTGACAATATGTTCCAGGGCTTCGATGCTCAGGCTGGCAGGTCAGGTTCCATATCCAAGAGGCTCCCAGGGGAGAACCAGCAATCTTTGTGGAGTCCAAAAGAAGTTGTTACTTCAGCAAAGCCTAATAGGATGGCAGCCAATATCAAAACCAATGAAAGAACCTCAAATATACCCTAGAGGACAAATCCTCCAGGGGGGTAAAAGGAGTTCCTCTACCTATACATCTAGGGTCTCTTTTTGTATTTTCGTGACATACTTGTATTAGTAAGTTTAATTCAACCATTATACCCAGTTCTACCAAAACAACAAAATGTTTCTCTCAAAACTGCGCTGAGCCCCTAGGAAAGGTTTCTTGCTCCGACAGAGCTCCAGACAAAAAATGCTGGCATCAAATGCACCCAAACCAAGTTCCTAGGCTTAATTAAGAAGGTATCTTTGATAAATCTGTTTTGACCCATGTGGTAGGAAGATCAGCGATATTTCTGGGTCACCAATCACTGCTGTCATAGCCCTGCAGCCCAAACAAGCTCAAGAGTCACACTTTGCTGTGAGGGTGAAGACTCTCGATCTGACCGGAAGCTGGACCCCCCCCCCCCCTCGTTGCCCAGAATGGCAGGGTGAGAACAGAAGCTGTAAAGAAGCAGACCACACCAAAATGCCAGAGCCCACACCGCCAGTGCACAGCCAGGAGCCCCTGCTGGGGTTCTGGCCACCTTCTCATTAAAAGGTTCTGAACACAGCAGGAAATAAATCCACGATCGTCTTGAACCTAGTAAGTCCGGTGGAGAGGGTTTGCCATGCACATGGGACCTTGTTGCTTCTAAGAGAGCTGCACACAAGACACAGGAGGTGCCGGAAATGTCCTCATTAACAACCCTGCCATTGATCTAGATGCTTAAGCGCTTGCAGGAGCTGCCCGCCAAGCTCTGCTTCCTTCACCTGGTCTGCTGCAGGAGACGGTCCCCAGGCTCCGGGTGGCACAGTGCCCCACGGATCACGCCGTGCTCCTGACACTGGACGAGGAACAGTGGGATACGGCCCTGGCACATTAGGATGCTGCCCCTCAATTCCTGGTGCCCAAGGTCCAGAAGAGATGGAATCCCTGGACCTAAAGAATCGGCTGCAGCTGGATCTGTGGCTGCACCATACGGCCTAGGCAGCTCTGGCTTAGGCAAATTTGGTGTAGCATATGGCTCTGTGGGGCCAGGGCCTGGCACTGCAGGAGCTGGATAAGGAACACCAGGTGGGGGACATGATGGTCCAGGAGGAGGAAAGGGGGGTGGGGCGGGCTGGGAGGTGGTCCGGTTGGAGGCATGGAGGGATGCATTCCTGTTGGTACTGGTCCAAAATAGAGGCTGCTGCACTCCTGGGGGGCGGGGGAAGTCCAGGTGGCACTGCAGGTGGAGCACTTAGACTACTCCACGGGCTGGAGCCTGGCCACCCTGGAGGAGAATGGCCAACTTTTGTATTGGTCACAGTAGGCGGTTTGGCAGAGGACTCTTCAGGTAGCGCATCTGCCAACGAAAATTCATCTGACATCCCAGCAGGATCCGAATTCCTAGGCATGGCACAGTGGCGGCAGTGAGTCCAGAGAGACAGGCAGTGGAGATCCACTGGAGGCCTGATGGACCCGGGTGGCAGCGACGCAGCTCCTCCTGGCACCGGAAGCGATAATTTGGTTTTGTTTGTTTGTTTATTTGTGTGTTCTTTATTTTCTTTTGGTGAGTGGAGTTCGCAAGGGTGGATGCAAGGGAATACAGAGATGAGTAGGATTGGGGTGAATAGCGTGAAACTCACAAAGAATAACAAACGTTAAGAAGAAGGAGGAAAAAGGAGGAGGGAAGAGAGGAGGGAGGAGGAGGAGGGAGGAGGGAGGAAAGGGGAGGAGAAGAGACCAGAATTACCGAGGTGAAATCTTCTGGGAAATATTTCCTGACAGCACAGAGGGAGTTCCAGAGGGAGTGTTCCAGAGGGAGTCATGGAATCATAGTTGGATCTCCTGGTGGCCGTTGGACTTGGTAGTGTGTAAGAGTGGTCCAGGTGGTACTGGTTTTGAAAGCATGAAGGGAAGGAGTCATGGACAACAACTGAGGCTTGGTATTATGAGAGGCCATTTGTGAAGATGCAGCCTCAGTGGCAGTTGAAGGCCCAGGACTGAAGGGGTCAAGCAAAGAAGTTGAGGCTTGGCACCAGGAAGAGAGCTTATGAGAGGCTGTTGGTGAACGTGCAGCCCAGTTGAAGCAAGGGACCCCAATAGTATTGGAGATGCCATGGGATAACCACCAAGAACAGCAGCAGCAGCAGTGGGGTGGAGCCAGCCAGAACCTAGACGATAAGCTGTGTTTGCTGCAAAGGACAGAGCTGAAGAAGTGACCCAAGCCCTTTGGAGGAGCCCAGAAGATCATGAGTGGATTCTAGACATTGGACATTGAGTTACTTCTAATATTGGAGTTTAGTTTTGCTTGGTTCAGACTGTGATTGCGCTGTGCCCTAGTTCTTCCATCTTGAAGAAGATATTTAATTTAATGTTGATCTTTACAGGTGCCCATGGCTGAAAGACCTTGAACTTTTAGAAGAGATTTTGTATTTTTAGAGATATTGGATATTTTAAGGAGACTGACTTTTTTAAAGATTTATTTTATGTATGTGAGTACACTGTTGGTGTCTTCAGACACACCGGAAGAGGTCGTTGGATCCCATTAGAGATGGTTGCAAGCCAAACCGCCATGTGGTTGCTGAGATTTGAACTCAGGACCTCTGGAAGAGCAATCAGTGCTCTTAACCACTGAGCCATCTCTCCAGCTTAGAAGACTGATGGGACTTTGAAAGTTATTTGTGTTTTTCATGTGAGATCTTGGGGATGAATGAGAAAGGAAAGGTTGGGCTTAACAGTGATGTGTTTTTGTGTCGAGTTGACAGTTTACTGCTGATTTTGTGTGTGTGTGTGTGTGTGTGTGTGTGTGTGTGTGTGTGTGTGTGTGTGTGGCAACTTGACACAAGTTAGAGTCAGCAGAGAAGAAGGAGTCTCTATTGAGAATGGGGCATGACCCAGACCATAGTGGGTGGTGCCTTCCCTAAGCTGGTGGTCTTGGGATCGATAAGAAACCAGATTGAGCAAGTCATGGGATGCAAGCCAGAAAGCAGCACCCGTCCATGGTTTCTTCATCAGCTCCCGCCTCCAGGATCTTACCCTATTTGGGTTCCTGTCCTGACATCCTTTCAGTGATGAAAGTGTAAGCTGAATAAACCCTTTCCTCCCTTATGTTTCATGGCAGCAATAGAAGCTCTAGCTAAGATGGTGGACTCTGAGATTTCAAAAGCACGTGTCATTCCCAGTTAGCACCTCTCTCTTTCTTCCTCTCCCTCCCCCTCCCCCTCTTCCTCCCTCCCCGTCATGTTTGTAGGTCAGTATGTAGGATAGAAGCTCTCAGTTACTGCTCCAGTTCCATGCCTGCCTGTTGCCATACTCTTCACCATGATGGTTCTGGACTCACCCTCTGTAGTGTAAGCTCCAGTAAACTCTTCTCTGAGTTGCCTTGGTCATGGTGTCTTATCACAGGACTAGAAACGTAAGGAAAACAGGGCGGAAGGATCAGAAATTCAAGGTCATCCTCAGTGAGTTGTCTCTCTTCAGTAGAGCGTTTGACTAGTGTGTGAGAGGCCCCAGGGTCCAAGCCTGGAAACCAAAAGCCAGGAAACCAAAAGGAGACTGCTATAGGGATCTCCATCTGTAAGCTGCAGCCAGTCCCCTGAGTCTCAAGGCAGCACTGGTGTGTTCCCTGGGCTTGCTATTTAGGATGGATGGGAAGTCCTCCTGCTATAGATTGAGAAGGCCGAAATGTCTGCTAACTTATGAGCATAACCCTTTCACCCACATGCACAAGAACAAAGGCAAGAAACACATGGGGCTTCTGTCCCAGCTGAGGGACAGCTTTAGCTACAGTCATCCTTGTGTACTTGTCATTATTAGAAAGTGAAATGTCACTCAGCAATTAAAAACAATGGATTTATGAAATTCTTGGACAAATGGAGGTACCTGGAGGATATCATCCTTAGTGAGGTAGCCCAATCACAAAAGAAGTCATTAGATATGCACTCACCGATAAGTGGATATTAGCCCAGAAACATAGAACACCCAAGTACAATTTGCAAAACACAAGAAAATCAAGAACAGGGAAGACCAATGTGTGGATACTTCATTCCTCCTTAGAATAGGGAACAAAATACCCAGGTAAGGAGTTACAGAGACAAAGTTTGGAGCTAAGATGAAAAGATGGACTATCCAGAGACTACCCCACTCGGGGATCCATCCCATAATCAGCCACCAAACCAGACACTATTGCACAATGCCAGAAAGATTTTGCTGAAGGGAACCTGCTATAGCTGTCTCATATGAGGCTATGCCAGTGCCTGGCAAATACAGAAGTGGATGCTCACAGTCAATTATTGGATGGAACACAGGGCCCCCAATGGAGAAGCTAGAGAAAGTACCCAAGGAGCGGAAGGGGTCTGCAACCCTATAGGTGGAACAACAATATGAATTAACTAATACCCCCAGTGCTCGTGTCTCTAGCTGCATATGTAGCAGAAGATGGCCTAGTCGGCCATCACTGGGAAGAGAGGCCCCTTGGTCTTGCAAACTTTATATGCCCCAGTACAGAGGAACACCAGGGCCAAGAAGTGGGAGTGGGTGGGTAGGGGAGCAGGGCAGAGGGAGGGTATAGGGAACTTTCGGGATAGCATTTGAAATGTATATAAAGAAAATATCTAATAAAAAATAAATAAATACCCCCCCCCACCAGAAAAAAGAAAGTGAACTCTTGATCCCAGCAATTGGCACCATGTGGGGCGGACCTTCAGGAGACTGTGCCTTGTTGGCCGAAGTGGATTGCTTGAGGGTTGCAGCTGGGTCCAACTTCCTGAGCTCAGACATGTGAATCCATTAGATTGTAACGTCCCAGTGCCACGCCTCCCAGTGCCACGCCTCCCAGTGCCACACCTCCCTGGTGATGACCTGAACCTTCTGCAGCCATGAGTCCAAAGTACCTCCTTAACTTGCTTTTGTCAGGTATTTTAATCACAGTGTACAGGAAATTAACTAATAATACATTCTCCCTCCCCCCAGCCTTAGCCAGATCTGAAGTCATTGTGACCTTTTAAATGAAATTACTTTTATATTAGTGTTTGGTTTAATTTAATTTATTAATTAATTAATTTTCTACACTCCGTATTTTATCTGTCCCCATCCACCCTCCAACTGTTCCACATTTCACACCTCCTCCCCACTCCCCTTTTTCTACATGGATGTCCCCACCCTTCACCCCACCTGACCTCTAACCTCCCTGGGGCCTCCAGTCTCTTGAGGCTTAGGTGCATCATTTCTGAATGAACACAGACCCGGCAGTCCTCTACTGTATGTGTGTTGGGGGCCTCTTATCAGCTGGTGTATGTTGTCTGTTTGGTGGTCCAGTGTTTGAGAGATCTCTGGGGTCCAGATTAATTGAGACTGCTGGTCCTCCTACAGGATCGCCCTTCTCCTCAACTTCTTTCAGCCTTCCCTAATTCAGCAACAGGGGTCAGCTGCTTCTGTCCATTGGTTGGGTGCAAATATCTGCATCTGACTCTCTTAGCTGCTTGTTGGGTCTTTCAGAGTGCGGTCATGCTAGGTCTCTTTTTGTGAGCACTCCATAGCCTCAGTAACAGTGTCAGGCCTTGGGACATCTTGAGCTGGATCTTACTTTGGGCCTGTCACTGGACCCTCTTTTCTACAGGTTCCTCTCCATTTCCATCCCTGTAATTATTTCAGACAGGAACAATTATGGGTCAGAGTTGTGACTGTGGGATGGCCCCCACTCGCTCATTTGATGCCCTATCTTCCTGCTGGAGGTGGGCTCTACAAGTTTCCTCTTTCGATTCTCAGGCATTTCATCTAAGATCCCTCCCTTTCAGTCCTGAGAGTCTCTCACCTCCCAGGTCTCTATTGCATTCTGGAGGGTCCCCCAACCTCCTATGTCCCGAGGATGCCTGTGCTCTTGACCACTGAACAATCGCTCCAGCCCCCCAGTGAGCGTTTGTATCCCTTACAGATTACTATTGAATCAGAGCCAGGGCGCAGTAACTGTAATCGCCTTGTCCAGGGTCTTCCAGGACATTGGAAATCTGCCTCAGAGAAGCTAGGTGGAAGCTTTCCTTCCGTAGTTTTGATTGGCCTCAGCAAGTTCTCCCTGAAGGGAACATGTTCCAGACAGAAATGCTTCTGTGTGTGAAACTTGCTGGGAGCTGGAAACGGGCTGTGAGCCTGTCCGTGTGGTTGTGTTTGGTGCCTTGATCTTTTTTCCAGGCACAGAGCTGCCACATAGCTCCTGGGAGCATTTGGTTGCTCACAGATATTTGCAGTAAGAGTAAGTAAGTAGTGTGTGTTTGTGTGTATTCATGTGTTATTTGAGATGGCCTTACACTATAGCCCAGGCTGTCCTTCCTCTCACAGTGATCCTTCAACATTCGCTCCCAAAATCTAGGATGACAAACCTGAATCACGGTGCCTGCTTTCCTTCTTCCACACTCTCTGCCAGGACGATCACAGTCTCACCCTCTGACACTGTAAGTCCCAAATAAACATTTTCTTCTATAATGTACCTTGGCAACAGCATCTCTTCAGAGCAATAGAAAAGTAACCTTGCATTACAGGATATGGGTAGAGGTGGGGGAGGGGGACTGGGAGAGAGGGGGGAGGGGAGTGAGTGAGTGAGCGAGTAAGGGTCAGGGAAAGTCAAAGTCAAGTAAGGGTCAAGGAAGAAAAGGAAGATCCTACACATCTTATATAAGATGTGCTTTGCCCCTGCATGGGCACAGGATTCTTTAGCCATTCAGAATCCAGACAACACCAGAGAAGGGGTGTGTGTGTGTGTGTGTGTGTACATCTTATATAAGATGTGCTTTGCCCCTGCATGGGCACAGGATTCTTTAGCCATTCAGAATCCAGACAACACCAGAGAAGGGGTGTGTGTGTGTGTGTGTGTGTGTGTGTGTGTGTGAGTGTGAGTGAGATGGGTGGGGGAGAGACTATATATATATATATACATATATATATATATATATATATATATAACCTGAGATGGGTGGGGAAGAGACAGGAAGATCCTGAAGTTCACTGTCCAGCTTGTTTAGCCTGTTGGTGAATTCCAGCCAGGTTCAGTGAGAAACCCTATCTCAATCTATAAGGTGGAGCCAAGTGTAGTGGCGCACGCCTTTGATCCCAGCATTCAGGAGGTAGAGGCAAGAAGATCTCTGAGTTCAATGCCAGCCTTGTCTGCAGAGCGAGTTCCAGTACAGGCAGGGCTACACAGAGAAACCTTGTCTTGAAGAGTAAAAGAAAGCAAGAAAAGTATACATGTCTGAGAGCAGTGCAGGAAGATAACTCGTGTGAAGCTCTGTCCTCTTCACATCGGTTCACAGGCGCGCCCATCATCATAGCCATTTATCACGTACCTAGGTAGTGAAAAAGCATTCTTTGAGGTAAGGTTCAGGCTCTCAAGAGGTGAGATTACAGCTGTAGGGCTTGGATGTACTGCAATAATTAATATTCCTTTTTTATTTTTTGAGACAGGTCCTCACCATATAGCCCAGGCTGGACTGGAACTGGCTATGTACACCAGGCTGGCCTCACCTCTTAATGGTGGAACAATCAGGAATGCCTTGTTGGGTTAGCTATGCAGATAACTGTATCCTCATATCCCAGGAGCTGTAGAAGAGAGGAGAGTTGGGATGGGGTAGGGTGGAAGTGCAGGTTAGGAAGTGACATCTGTCCTGGAGGCCAAAGTGCAACACTTGATTATGACCCCCTGAGCTTGATTCCTTCCTCCTCTGACTCAGGAACAATGTCCTGAGATGTTTTCAGCATGGGGCAATAAGTGGTAATTCCCTCCCCACCCTTCCCCCTTGTAACTCTCCTTGATTAAAGGGAGATTGTGAGAATGACGAAAAAGGGCAAACATTTATTGTGAACCAATATGTCATAATGGATGACACCATCCAAGATGGGCACCCGTGACTCTCACTTCCTACTTCTTACACTTTCAAGCTGTGCCTTCCAGTGCTGGAGAGGGAAAGGTATTAGTGGTAGGTGTGTGCCTTCTGGGACAGGGTTAGGAAAGACAGTGTCTACTCCTGTCACAGTGGCACCTGGAGGGAGTCAATTAGGCATTCATGATCTTTCAAGGCCATCCTGAGCTATCTGAGATGAAGTCTCAAGAAATACAACAGCCTGGTGTGGTTTGGCCTTCATTCTTAACACTCTAGGGGAAAAAAAATACTGAAGTAGAGGCAAGTGTAGATCTTTGTAAGTTCAAGGCCAGCCTAGTCTACGTAGTGAGTTTCAGGGCTAGACAGAGGTACAAAGTGAGACCCTGTCTCAAAAACTAAATGAAAATTATATCAGGGAATAAAATTCTGTTAGGTAGAATGCACAAGGCCCTGGGAAACAGTCAAATGGGAAGATTCCCCATCCAGACTCAAGTATATGAGGAGAGGTAACCAGCCATATGGCAGACATAGAATAGTATAAAAGGGTTAATTTAAGTTACAAACTAGTTAAGGAACAAGCCTAGCTAATAACGTAGGCATTCATTCATAAATAAATAATAAGCCTTCAAGTCATTATTCAGGAACTGGGGTGTGGGTGGAAAAGCCCTTGGTTACAGTTGCTTAGAATCCCAGATCCCTGGAGGCAGAGGCAGGAAGAGAGGAAGTTCAGTGAAGAGCATGGAGAGTTTGAGCCAGCCTAGGGTATAAGTCAGGGCCATACATCACCCAGGCTGGACTCTGACTCTTAGTCTTCCTCACTATTGGGATTACAGGTGTGATTACACACCTTGCTTTGATATGGAATTTATCAACCTTCTGCCTCAGCTCCTTAAATGCAGTGATAACAAGCATGAAACACCACACCCTGGTAAGGTTTTTCAGACAACCATTTCTCTCATTCTTCGAAGCTTGTTTACCGGTAGCTGTGACCATTTTTCATAGAGGAGAAATCTGAGTCACCATGGATTGAAGTCACCCTTTTTAAGGTCACAGAAACGCCCCGTGACAAGGGAGATATGCAAATGTAAATAGTCTACCAGGATAGACTACAACTCAGGGCTGCCTGGTGTGGACCCTGCCTGAGCTGAATCTCAGGGAAAGAACAGGAGAGAGGCCTTGCTAGAGGGCAGTGGGAGACTGCATCTGTGCTACAGAGAAAATATACAAAGGCCACGGGTTGAGGAACATGCAGGCGTCACCTGATGGAGCTGCAAAGGTCTACGGGAGACAGGAAAAGGAAACAGAATACAGAGCCCCCGTCAACTCAAGTGCTCCAGTAGGATATGAGGAGATACCGTTTTCAGGGTACCTGTGTGTGTGTGCGTATGCCTGTGCGTGTGTGTGTGTGTGTGTGCGTGTGTGTGTGTGTGTGTACATGTGTATGCATTTATGCATGCAAAATAAGTGTGCACGTACACTTGTGTCAAAGTGTATATGTGCTTATATGTGTGTTTAAGACAGGAGCTGATTCTAGCTTGTAATTTATAGTAATCCTGCCTCAGCTTCCCCTTAAGTATTACAGGTGTGAGTCACCACACCTGGCTATGGGTTGGCTATGATGTGTCCGCATTCCCTAAGACTGGACAGCCAGATGGACATTTGGCTCTATTTACATTTGGAAATCTGCATGGCACATTCACACACAATGGGAGCTGACCTCTGCCTACCTAGGGGATCTGAAGGTACCTAAGTGGAGATGAAGCTTCTGTGGTACAAAATGGAGTGTGCTGAGACTGAGGATTCCAGACTGGACAGAAGAAGATGTCCAGAATGTCTGTGTGGGGGGCCGAGAAGGAAAGGAAGGAGGCTAAGAGACAGGGCAGGGCCCAACTGGGTTCTCAGGCTTACAGCTCTTACTTCCTCCTCCGCCCATTGCAGCCTCAGCCTCTGGCCTCACCAATGGGCTGGCAAAAGGAAAATCTTAAGTCGAAAGTCCATCCAGTAGAGGTTGCAGAGCCGGGACTCCTGCATCCCCTGCGCAGTATCGGGACATATGGCCAGAGCTGGTGGGAACTGTGGGGTTTGGAGGAGCTTGGTGCTATTGGTAAGTTCTCTGCTCAGGGCTGAGCTGGGGTCCAAGGGAAGGAGGGAAGGAGAGAAAAGGCTAGAATCTACATTCCCAGAGATATGGGAGGAAGGTCTCTCAGCCAGAGACTTGAAGAAGCCAGGGAAGGCCATTACCTGGAGAAAAAAAGAACACTCTGCATTTCGAGGAATATAGACAAGCTTTCGTATACTGGTGTCTGGTATGAGAGTAAACATGGGACCAGGCTGCTCATATGCAAAGCCCAGCCCTCCTCCCGCAGACCCAGAGGCCCAAGCCCTAACTCTCTTCCCACAAACCCAAGGTGTCCAGCTCTGGCCCACCTCCTTCAGCCCATTTTCTTTGCCTCTTGTCTTCCCTCTTGGCCCATTGCTTCCTTCCCCCAATGCCTCTGGTTGTATTTTTCAGAAAGTGAAACTGCTCCTCTTATCTCTTGCCCTTATCAGGGAACCAACTTTGGCTCTGATTCCCTGGAATTCCACTTATGCCATGCATGACCGTCCTCCCAACTGAACAGAGCACCAGCGTTGGGGTGATCTTTATCATACCCCATCCCCATCCTCCTCTCCTTGGTCAAAGTTTAAGGAAAGGACAGAGATCAATCAAGAGAGTCTCAGTCAGTCCTGCTAGCTCCACCTCCCGAGTCTCACCTTACCTGAGCTAATTCTTGCCTACCTGGTTTTTTCTCTAGGGTTTGTATGGTTGTTCTGTGGTCAGGGCAGCTGGTGAGTAGCCCTACCTTTAACCTTGTCCTTGACAAAAGATGAGATCCTAGTTCCCCTGAATCTTATGGTTCACAGTGGGCCAGGGATAAGGGCAGTTTCTCAGGTTGGAGCTGGGTGGTGGTGGTGGTGGTGGAGCACAAGGTGGTGGGAGGGAGAATAATGAATGATCTATGCTTTTCTAATCTGGAAGCCCCGCTGTAATTCTCAGCTCCAAGCCCATTGAGAAACCCGAGGGCAGAGACTCAGACCAACACCTCCATCACCCTGAGGTGGGAGGTCCCTGATGGCACTGACCCTCAGAACTTGACCAACTGGGTCCAATGGCCTGGAGATGGTAGCAGCAATAATATTCAAAACACAACAGGTACCAGTGTCACAGTGGACAGGCATGCTCCTGCTTCTTCATACGAGTTTTCCATGTGGGTAGAGAAAGATGGCGTCAGCAGCTCCCCACAGATTCCTGTAACCACCGCAGGTGAGAGCCTGACTCTTTTGGATTCTTTCTTTCTTTAGAAGAGATAAGTTTAAGAGCTGACAGTCTCTTAAGGTGGCAGATTTCACGATCCAAGCAAAATGGAATGACATCCATACATGTGAATTTATCATCCACATTAAATTTAGGAAAAGAAATACAAGTGAAGGGGGCCCCCATAGTTCATGTAGCCAAGGGGGTCTCCTTCCTTAATTATGAGCATAAAGAGAGCACAAAATTGGCATTCCTAATCTCATAAAAATATTCCCATCTCCATGGGTTGCAACTGGCTACATACCAAGAACCCACACATAACACAAAACATGTCTCCCTATTGGACTGTCAGGTCTCAACCATCCAGCAACCCACTACTGGGGCTATGATTTACAGAAATATGACCAACAGGGCCAGCTGATTTCCCAGTTGGTCCCTATTTAGACTTCAAATCTAGAGCAATTTAAGGACAGGAGTTCTGAGCAAGAACGACAAGGCCTTTTCTTTTGTTTTTACATTGTGACCTGGGTGTAGATATAGAGTTACCCACTGGAGCGGTGGCTTTGTCACTGAAGACAGTGACTTCCTCTCCCCCAGAATCCCTGGACTGCCATTTCCCCTTGGTTGGGTCTCATGAGTACACCGCACATTTGTGAGTAACTATTTGGAGCATCAATCTTGTGTTGGCTTTATCCCTACAAGCACAATGGCTGGGAGGTCATGAGTGCCACAGCTATGTCATGCCCCCAAGATAGCACTTGGCACCCCTCCTTTCCATGATGGTATCTGAGCCTCGGAGGAGATGGTAGGTGTGTCTTCAACATCTCCACCTTCCACCAATCTCTGTGTTAACCAGAATTCCCTGAAGATGGCAGCTTCTTTGATCAGTTGAGGGCCGTGAAGGTCCCTGGTAACAGTCCATGTACTTATAGCCACAGAGTACCTGGAGCTGTGTGGGCTTCTGCATGGCCAAATCCTGACTCATCCTGATTGATTGATGATTGATTGATTGATTGATTGATTTGGTTTTCTAAGTAGTGTTTTTTGGTGTAGCCTTGGCTGTCCTGGAACTCAGACTAGGCTGGTTTTGAACTCACTAACTTCCTCCCTAATATGGGATTAAAGGTGCAAATCACCATAACCATATCTAGTGATTTACTTTTGTTTGCATGTGTATATCTGTGTAGTATATGACTCCTGTGTGTGTGTACACGTGTGTGTATGAATGTATGTATGTATGTATGTATGTATGTATGTATGTATGTGTTTGTGTGTAGGCATTTGTGTGGAGGTCAAAGTTGGTTTTCAAGTGTTTTCCTCTGTGGGTCAGCACCTTTTTAAAATTATATCTTTATTTATTGACATTGTGTGTGTGTGTGTGTGTGTGTGTGTGTGTGTGTGCATCCACTTGAGAGTGGACATGGCTCCATAGTCCCAGCTAGCCTGAAATTCACTGTGTAACTCAGGCTGTCTTTGAACTTATGCAATTCTCCTATCTCATTCCCCAAGACATGAGAATGTAGGTATGGCATATTGAGTTGCACCTCTCCTTGTATTGTGGCAGGAAGAGACAACCCAGTAGGAGGGAAGGGTCCCTAATGGAGGCAAAAGAGTTAGAGACAGTCCCTGCTCTCACTGTTAAGAGTCCAAAAAGAAGACAAATTATGCAACTGTAAGCTATATGCAGAAGGTGTTGTGATTATAAAAAAGATAAATAGGTATAAGATTATGTTCTATGGGGGTGTGGTGGGGTATAGGGGAAGGCAATGTCTTTGACAGGTCCATGCCAAGGCATCCCTTCCCCCTGAGGGACCAGCCACATGCCACATGATGGTATAGCATAGAATAGAGATTGTTCAGGGCATGGGGAGGGAAGTTAAGAGGGTAGTAGAAGGAGAGAGAGAGAGAGAGAAAGAGAGAGAGAGAGAGAGAGAGAGAGAGAGAGAGAGAGAGAAGAAAAGTAGAGGCCTGCTGCCATGACCATGTGGAGAGAGAGGGATGGGAATAGGGAGAGAGGGAGAGCAAGGGAGCAAGAGGCAAGAGAGAGGCAAGAGTAAGAGAGTAAGAGAATAAGAGAGAGGAGTGGCCAAGCAGCCCCTTTTATTGTGGGCCAGACCTACCTGGCTTTTGCCAGGTAACTGTGGGGAGGAGCACACCTGGCTGTTGCCAGGTAACTGTAGGGGTGGAGTCCAGACAGAATACCAACAGAGGGCATAGGTTAGTCCTTTGCAGGCTCTCTGGTTGTCATTTCCATCTCTGTGAGCCCCTTTGAGTCCTGTTAGGTGATTTTGTGGGCTGTTTCCTTGTGGTGTCCTTGCCTCCTCTGGCTCCTATATTCCTTCCTCCCCTTCTTCTACAGGATTCCCCGAGCTCCACTAATGCTTGACTGTGGGTTTTTGCATCTGTTTCTATCAGTTTCTGGAGGAAACCTCTCTAGCAACAACTGAGCTAGACACCAGTCTAGGAGTATAGCAGACCGTCATCAGGAATGATTCTCTCTCTGAGGTCTGGGCCAAACAGGCCTAGCCTTTTAGGTAGCCTGAGGGCAAGATTCACCCTTGTGGCATGGGTGTCAAGCTAAATCAGTCAATGGTTGGCCACTCTCACAATGTCTGGGACACCTTTACTCTAGTACAATTGTAGATAAGACCAACTGGACATCAAAGGTTTGTTTTGTTTGGTCTGAGTTAGTGTCCCAATCCCTCCACTGGACACTTATTGGGTTACAGGAGATGGCTGGTTCAGACTCTGAATTCCCCAATGCTAGGAGTCTTAGATAGGGTGACCCTAATAGATTCCTGGAATTTTTCATCGAATTAGGTATCTAGGTCAGACCAGATATGCCCCCTCTAAATCCAGTTGTGTCTCCCAGTACTTACATGAGAGATATTTGAAAACGGTAGGCAGTGTCAGGGGTGGGCTCCCTCTCATGGAGGTCTCAAGCTGGACCAGACATTTCTTAGTCGCTCCCACGATTTCTGGGCCACCTTGGACCCAGCACATCTGGTAGGCAGGACTAATTGTACATAGAAGAGTTTTTGTCTAGATTGGTATTCTAGGGCCTCCAATTGAATCTTGCCAGGTACCAAGAGAAAGCTGGTTCAACTCCAGATCTCCCATTGCTGGAAGTCTTAGGTAGGGTGATGAACATAGATCCCTAGCAGTTTCCAATGCATTGGGTGTGGAGATGCCACCTTCCAATTCAGTCGGATTTTCCAGTACTTGCATCACAGATACTTGAAAGTTATGGTATATCTAATTTCTACATAAAACCCATATTTTACAAAGCAATGACGTTGGGCTTGGGGGCATATGTTTATTCATTTTACTTTCCTTGCTTCTTTCTTTGTTTTCTTGACAAAAAATACCTTTGTATCCCATGTGTGTATCAAAAATAGAGAAATCCTCCTGTCTCAGCTTGCTGAGTACTCGATTTTCAGATATGAGCAACAATGCCTTGCTAGGTCTGACATTGCTAATGCACTGATACCGCTTTCCCAGCCCTGAGCACTAAGTCTCAGCAGCATTGTAATGACAACCAGCCACATGCTAAGAGTCAGGGAAACTGTGCTTCCATGTAGGACTTCCACCTGGGCCATTGGGTCCATGGTCTCTGAAGAGACAGAAACTTGAGGACAAGAGGCAACACTGACTTCCCTTTCTGTCTCCATTTCAGCCCCAAACCCAGTGAGAAACCTGAGGGTCGAAGGTCAAAACAACATCTCCATCAGCCTGAGCTGGGAGCCTCCTGATCAGTCCTCCCTGCAGGGCCTCACCTACTGGACCCAGTGCAGTAGACATGGTGGCCAAACTGAGACCCGGAACACAACAGACACCAGTGTCACCGTGGATGGCCTTGATCCTGGGTCTTCATATGAATGTTCTGTGTGGGTGGAAAAGGATGGACTCTATAGCAAAAATGAGACTCTCAATACCAGCACAGGTGAGAGCAGACACTATTTCCTTACACACCCCCTGACCTCACTCTTCTCAAACCTGTTTCCCCTTTCTCTGTTTAGTTATTTTATTTATTTTATGTGCAGTGGTGCTTTGCCTGCACATAGATCTGGATCTGGGTGTCTGGTTCTCTGGAGCTGGAGTTACAGCCAGTTGTGAGGAGCCATGTGTGTGCTGGGACCTGAACCCAGGTCCTCTGGAAGAACGGTCAGAGCTGTTCACACTGAGTCATCTCTCTAACCTCCCTCTTTCTCGATCTTAATCAGTTCTGAATATGCAGCCCACACCGGCCTGGAACTCACAACCATTCTGCCGATACTGCCTAGATGGCTGGATTATAGCTGTGCACCTGTCCGTTTGTCCTGACTTTTTAACAGGAATGTCTCTATTAATCTTATGTGTTTGAGAGCTTTGCCTTCCTGGGTGTCAGGTGTACCAGGTGCATGCAGTGCTCTGGAAGCCAGAAGAGCCTGTAGGGTTTCTCCAAATTTAAAATGTAGTTTTGTGCCACCCTGGGGTTCTGGGAACTTTAACTCGGGTCCTCCACAAGAGCAGTAAATGCTATTACCTACTTACCCATCGCTCCAGCACAACATCTGGTCTCTGATCCCTTTGTTGTGAATGGTAGGTGGTAGAGGGTGGTTGGGAGCTAAGGAGAAGGAGGAACACATAACAGTGAAGGCGCTTATTACACTTCTGCTTTCTTCAGCCACTCTAAAATAGAGGAAGAGGAAGGTGGCATCGACTCAAGAAAGCTCTAGAGCAGCCAATATCTGCATGCAGACTTTGTTTTAAAGATCAGTGAAGTTGGGTTTGGGGTACATTTTACTTCTGTTGTCTTTGATTCTCTCTCTCTCTCTCTCTCTCTCTCTCTCTCTCTCTCTCTCTCTCTCTGTCTCTCTCTCCTTTTCTTGAAAGGATATTTCTATGTATCCATGCTTGCCTTAAATGGGGAGGTATCCTCCTGACTCAGTGTCCTAAAAACTGGGTTTACAGACCTGAGGCATTGTTAGGTCTGACATTGCTAATGCACTGATAAAACTTTCCCAGCCCTGAGCACTGAGTCTCAGCAGCCTTGTAATGACAACCAGCCACATGTCACACCAGTCACAGGGAAACTGTGCTTCCATGTTGGACTTCCACCTCTGCCACTGGGCCATCATCTCTGAAGAGACAGAAACTTGAGGACCAGGAACAACACTGATTTCCCTTTTTGTCCCCATTTCAGCTCCAAACCCAGTGAGAAACCTGAGGGTCGAAGGTCAAAACAACATCTCCATCAGCCTGAGCTGGGAGCCTCCTGATCAGTCCTCCCTGCAGGGCCTCACCTACTGGGCCCAGTGCAGTAGACATGGTGGCCAAACTGAGACCCGGAACACAACAGACACCAGTGTCACTGTGGATGGACTTGATCCTGGGTCTTCATATGAATGTTCTGTGTGGGTGGAAAAGGATGGAGTCTATAGCACCAATGAGACTCTCAGTAACACCACAGGTGAGAGCAGACACTATTTCCTTACACATTTCAGCCCTCTCTCTCCTCAGACCCCCTTCTCTTTTCCTCTGTTAATATGTTCTGAGTATGTAGCCCACACTACTCATGCCAGTGCTACCTAGATGCCTGAATTGTAGGTGTATGTCAGAAGATAGGCTGGAATTTTTAACAGGATTGTATCTACTTTATTTTACCTGCATGAGAGCTTTGCATGTATGTGTGATAGTGCATCGGTGCATGCAGTGTCCTGGAAGCCAGAAGAGGGTGTAGGAGTTCTCAGATTTAACAGATAACTGTGGCAACCCTAGAGTGCTGGGCACTGAAATCTTGGTCCTCTGAAGAGCTATAAATGCTCTAACCTGCTGAATCATATCTGCAGCCTTTCCTCTGGTCTCTGATCCCTTTGTTGTTAATGGTATGTGGTTGGGAGCTGCCAGAAGAAGGTGGGGGAAGTATAAGTGAAGACACATATTTAAGCTTTCTATCCCGTCCTGCGGGATTCAGTTATTTGTGGGTGTGAGGGGGACCGCAAACCTGGAAGGAGATGGGAGGTAGAAAAAGAAGAGCAGGAGACCAAGAAGGATACCTATCGAGGTCTATTATGCTGAGGTGCCTTCTTTTTAAAGCATACATCACAGGGAATATGGGAGGGGTCGAGGGAGAATTATACAAATAACAAAGAAGTGGGCAACTGCTGACATGGGGGCCGAAGTCAGGCGCCAGGCAGTGGGCACTCTGCATCTTATCTCTGGAACATGGATTCTCCTTGACAGCCTTGGGGGTCAGGCTGGGCTCAGGCATAACTCATGTCCTTGGATGGCATGGGAACTCAGGAAGAGATAGGGAAGAGCAGACTATAATTCAGCTTTTACAGCCTCAGGTGCCAAGAAGGGAATAGGGAGGATAGGGGGTGATAACCAGCTCTTTTACAAGGTCATTTGGCCTGTTAGGGAGATTGTGAAGGGCTCACTTTCTCACAGGATTTTCTCCAACATCTACCCCTTCTGAATTAAATTTAATAAGACCACACTTAACTGAGATGATCAAATAATCTTCTCATCCTTAGATGAGCGGGCATTTCCATGGTTGGGGGACATTGACCCGATTCCTCCCGTGGGTGTTGTCACAGACCCACACTTGTGGCTCTTGGTATCTTTTGGGGAGGGGAGGCAGAGCCTTAGAAAAATTTTTTACTCATAATCGAAACTAGATACCAACCTCCATCTAAACCGGGTTTGTGTCTCAGGGAACTCAGAAACGGTCTATTTGGACCTTCCCCTGCAATACTTAGTTTGCACCCATGCCGAGCCCATACCGGATTCGTATTATCAAGAACCAGTATGCACAGTTCTGAGTTCTGTGCAGCTCCCGTAGGAGAATTGTCAACCTCTCTATAAGAATTATGTCAATTGTAACACCACAATTTGTGGCTCTCAAGCTATACTAGGAGCTGGAGGTTACCCTTTTTTGTCCCTATTGTCTCCAAAGCCTGAGGAACCAAGGGGACTCTGCATTAGCAGCAAGGGTGGAAAATTGGAGACGAGTCGTTGTTTCTGCCTCGGTGGGAGGAGGATCTTCTTCGTCTGAGTCCTGGATATCCAGCTGATGGTAGTGGACTGCAACCGGCTTACTTAAAGCAGCTTCAATCTGCGACTTAACAAAACTGGTTAACTTTCTAAAGGCTCAGGGGCCAAAAGACAAAAGCAGTAAAATAGCCATGAAAGGTCCCAAAAGTGTGGGAAGTAAGGTAGTGTGACCCAAGGAGAAGTAGAAAACCAATTTTTATACCAATATTCTTGTTTTTCTCTGTTGCGTTTTCTCTCTTCTAAACTAGCTCTAACTTTGTCTATGCTATCTTGAACTAAGTCAGTCTTGTCAGAGTAAAAACAACACTCTTCTAATACCTGAAATTTCTGTCTTTGTAGCCTTAATATTTGCTATAGCCTGTCTTATTGTTCAGACCATTACTTTTAAGACATTAACCTTTGCCTCCAATTTTTTATCTACAATAAGTTGCTAATATTCTTACGCATCTCATTAACAAAATGACCAGTATGCAGCTGTTTATCTAAAGCTGTGGTAGATATTGAAGTTAAAATTGCAATTAAAGCAGTAAATCTTAAAATTGCTCATTTGATCTTTTCCAAGTTTGTATTCCTGGATTTTTAAACCAAGGATCATTTCTTAACTCTAACAGGCAGAAAAACATAAGCAGGTCTCTATAACAAAATCATAACAGCAGATTCCTTATCTAAATTAGGATCTACACGATTAGTTAATTGACAACAATTACAATGAATATGAAAAGACTTGTCAAGATTGGTGATCTTAACTCTTAAAATTATCTAACAATATAGCATATAGGTAAGGTACACAAGCTTTCACAGCTATAGGGGAGTTGGCCTGAATGGCCAAAACCAGTGTCTCTGATGAAATCTTGTTAAATACACTGTAGCAGTCCCTCTGCCTCACAGGTCATCATTTATAGTTGTCCTCAAGTGGACACCAGGTTGGCTCTCCTTGCTGTAGCCCATGGCGAAGATAGGAAGTTTCTTCATCTTGTTTGCAAGTGGCTGCTCTCCCTGATTCTTTTTTCTCTGTGTTCTCAACACAGTTTTCTTGTCATCACTGCCATGAACTCACAGGTCAGTCTGTCACAGGAATCATTCTGGAAGCTAGCATGCTTCTGCAGCATTCTGTGGATAAAACAGAAGCACCGCCCCCTTTTCCCCATAATAACCTTCTGCTCAGGCTCATGCCATGTGTCAATGAGTGGGTCCTTTTCATCTCACCTAGACATGATTATGTCTAGTTTTAAGATACTATGAGGCATTTATTAAGTTCTTAGACATCTAAATTTTAAAACTCTTAACAATAAAAGTATGATTTAAATAATGTACAGGGGTGTATAATTTTTCCCCTTTTTTGTTTTTAAGAAGATAGAGTTTTAAAGTTCTATAATGCCTTGTCTTTGAGAATTATAAAATTGTTGACAAAACCACTTAAATACTGGACTGTTATAGTCTGTTTTAATATAACATGGATAGTGACTAATTACACTTTCAATTGTTTCTCTTGAAGAGAGATTGTAACTAGAATGTTTGAAAAGTTATTATAGTCACATGTGTATTATTTATTTATTTATTTATCAGAAATAAGAGAAAGTCCTTAAGTTGTCTTTGTGAACTATGTTCTAGGGAAAAACAGTTTGATCAGTAAGTCTAAAACCCAAATAATTATAAGGATCCTGAGTTTCTATCTTTTCAGGAGCTATCTGTAATCTTTATCAGTTAAAGCTTTATGTAAACCTTTATAACACAAAAGCAAATCTTGGGGGCCTTTTCCAGGCAACCCAGGACAATTTCTTAACTGCCCAAAAACAAAGGAACAGTATTTTTTCTTATAAGTCGCATAAGCAATTGCAAGCTCTGAGATATAATATTGACTATTAATATACAACTTAAAGTTTGATTGTTCAACATTTTTAAACACCATCTACAGCACACAATTTAATTATCTGTGCTGAAACAGGATGAAACTCAGAAGAATAAACATGTGATTTAATTCACATATACTTTTCTCCCATATAAAGGCTGTTTTTTAAACACAGTAAATGGGATGCATGCATGCATGAATTTATAGAAGATATAGGAGCATGAATAAAAACAATTGTTTAACTTATCTTAAAATAATGACTATCAATTTTATTTAAAATGATGGCATGCAATAGATCAAACATCAATATTCTGTATTAACCAAATTAATGGCTGTTTGGAACAAGGAACAGACACTTATACATATAAGCAAACTCTGTACACTATAACTTTATATAAAGTAGGCAAGTCAAATCACAATGTCTTGATAGATTCCACAGCCTGATTGACCTTTTATAAACTTTGAATTTAAACTTTATTTAGAACAACATCTGGCCAGGTCTGTAACAAGGCTCTTCAGCTAAAAGAAAGGGAGGGGGTGCTGAAGTCCAGGTTTCCCCAGTCACAGTTTGTGAAACAAAAGAAGTGCCACACAAGCCTTGCTGAGGCTGCTCCCCTCCGAGCTTAGCCTCAACCCAAACGCAAACATTTTCTCAATCTGAACATTTTGCTAGAATCCTGGCCCAAAGATTATCCTTATTTTGAAGTATCCTTAAAGACCTGTTTTCGTGGATTCGTTCATTCTGAATTTTGTTTAGAATGACTCCAACCCTGAGTTCCCAATTTTAAGCTAACTTTCTGTTACAAGCAAAAGGCTGCCTGCCCCTTTAAGAGCTTGCAATCGACCCTCAGCAGGGCTTTTTCAGCTGTACCTGACTCCCAGCCACAGTGCAGCATAACTTGTCAGTTTGTGCTGTGCAAATTGAGACTGCTTTTTAAAGAAGTTAAACTAAATTAAAGGATGGACAGCCAGCAGATAAAGTTTTAACCATTTATATTTTTCAACATGAAACACAGAACAACAATCATTTAAACAACAAAACAAAATCAAACATGAATTGACAGACATATGGACAATTTGGTGCACCAAAACCAGATAATAGACAGAGAGGGAATAGAACTTGATGTCTCAAAGGGACACAGATATCCTAACCATAGCTAAGAATATCTCCATAGGAGCCAGAGTGGAAGCAGGACGTCTCCCGTTTTCCTTCTGTCTCTAGGAGAGCTCTGAAAAAGCTTATTTTCATTTTCTCTCTTTTTTTGCTAAAAGATCTCAAACAGAGGACTACTGCTTTTCTGAAACTTATTTTCTCTCTCTCTCATGTCTAATTCTTTATCTCCTTCTTCTGGGAAAGCTGCCAGAGAAGGGAGAGGAGGCACAGTGGTTGCTTCTGATAGTTACTCCTCAATAAGAAAAGATGGTTGCAGGGACTGCATTGGGACAGAAAAAACAGTTGCAGGGACCACATCGGGACCCTCATTAGCTAATTTATCATTTAAATCTCTACCTACCTTTCACCATTTTTTACAATGTATCTCTGCTTCATCTATAATTAACCATGGACATACCTGGTCTATGAAAATAAAAAGTCTATCTAATCTTTCTTTTTAACTCGTACTCCTCTTTCCCTGGGAGCTATCTTTAAGCCTTTGATGAAGGCTGCCTCTTTAGATAGCTTATTTCCCATAACCTGAAGTGGAGATGACTCAACTCACCAAAAACTTCTCGATCTTCCGTGAGCAGCAGAAGGGGTCCTTCACTACTTCTAAATTCTTGGGGTCACAACGAACTTCTCTGGAACCTCCACTGATAGGAATTACGATCTGGACCTCGCCCTCACGCCGGGCGCCACTTATCCCATCCCGCGGGATTCAGTTATTCATGGGTGCAAGGGGGACTGCAAACCTGGAAGGAGATGGGAGGAAGAAAAAGAGAAATAGGAGACCAGGAAGGATATCTATCGAGGTCTCGTTTATTATGCTGAGGTGCCTTCTTTTTAAAGCATACATCGCAGAAATAGGGGAGAGGGAGGGGAGAATTATACAAAGAACAAAGAAATGGGCATCTGCTGACATGGGGGCCGAAGTCAGGTGCCAGGCAGTGGGCACTTTGCATCTTATCTCCGGAACATCGATCCTCCTCCACAGCCTTAGGTGTCAAGCTGGGCTCAAGCGTAACTCATGTCCTTGGGTGTCATTGGAACTCAGGAAGAGATAGGGAAGAGCAGACTATAATTCAGCTTTTACAGCCTTAGGTGCCAGGAAGGGAATAGGGAGGAAAGGGGTGATAACCAGCTCTTAGCACGAAGCCATTTGGCCTGTTAGGGAGATTGTGAAGGCTCACTTTCTCACAGGATGGTCTCTGACAGCTTTCGTTTTCTCTGAGGTACTCTAAAATGGAGGAAGAGAAAGGTGTCATTGATCTTCATGAGAGTTTTTTTTTTATATACACACATTGATTTTCTCCCTCCCTTCCCTTCCCCTCTCTATCTTTCTCTCTCTTCTTCTCTTTGTCCATCCAGACTGCAGTTTCCCCCCAGTTCTTTCCTTCCAGTCACTCATATTCTTCCCCCCCCAATCCATTTCTCTCTGTTTCTCTTCTGAAAAGGGCCGTCCTCCCATGGATAGCAACCAAACATGGCATATCAAGTTGCAGTAAGCCTAGGCACCTCACCTCATACTGAGACTGGAAGAGGCAACTCGGTGAAGTTAAGGGTCCTTAGCTGGCAAAACGATCAGAGGCATCCCATGCTCCAAACAGTTAGGAATCCCAGAAAAAGATCAAGCTAACAACTGTAACATACATAGAGGGCCTAGGTCAGTTCTTCATGGGTTCCCCAGTGGTCTCTTCTGTGTCTGAGAGCCCCTTTGATCCTGGTTAGTTGTTTCCTGGTGGTTTCCTAGGTTTCTCTTGAGCCTGCAGTTCATCCTTCCATCTTCCACAGTATTCCCAGAGTTCCACCTAATGTATGGCTGCAGGTCTCTGCCTCTGTTTCCATCAGTTGCTGGGTGAAGTCTCTCTTAAGACACCTGTGATAGCTGCCAATCTATGTCAATTCTATAGCAGAATATCATTAGGAATAACTTTCTCTCCCAGGTCACTGGGGTCACCACCCTCCGGGTCTCTAGCCAGTGTCAGGGGTGGGAGATACCTCTCATGGCATGGGGCTCAAACTGGACCAGACATTCCTTAGTCACTTCCCCAATTTCTGGGCCACTTTGACCCCAGGACCTCTGGTAGGCTGGGCCAAATGTACATAGAAGGGTTTTGTTTGGGTTGGTGTCTTAGTCCCTCCACTTTAAGTCTTGCCTGGCTACAAGAGTTAGATGGTTCAGACTCCAGATCTCCCCTTTCTTGGAGTCTTAGCTAAAGTGACCCTCATAGATTCCTGGAGGTTTCCATTGTGTCGTGTTCTGGAGATGGCCCCTCCGAATTCAGTTGTGTCTTCCAGTACTAGCATCTGAGAGACTGAAATGTCAGGAATATCTCATTTCTGCATACAACCCATATTTTCCCCAAGCAATAAAGTAGAGCTTAAAGCATGTGTTTGTTTGTATAAACTCTGCTTTTTCTGTTTTCTTTTTTTGTTTCCATTTTTTATTAGGTATTTAGCTCATTTACATTTCCAATGCTATACCAAAAGTCCCCCATACCCACCCACCCCCACTCCCCTACCCACCCACTCCCCCTTTTTGGCCCTGGCGTTCCCCTGTACTGGGACATATAAAGTTTGCAAGTCCAATGGGCCTCTCTTTCCAGTGATGGCCGACTAGGCCATCTTTTGATACATATGCAGCTAGAGTCAAGAGCTCCGGGGTACTGGTTAGTTCATAATGTTGTTCCACCTATAGGGTTGCAAATCCCTTTAGCTCCGTGGGTACTTTCTCTAGCTCCTCCATTGGGAGCCCTGTGATCCATCCATTAGCTGACTGTGAACATCCACTTCTGTGTTTGCTAGGCCCCGGCATAGTCTCACAAGAGACAGCTACATCTGGGTCCTTTCGATAAAATCTTGCTAGTATATGCAATGGTGTCAGCGTTTGGATGCTGATTATGCGGTGGATCCCTGGATATGGCAGTCTCTACATGGTCCATCCTTTCATCTCAGCTCCAAACTTTGTCTTTATAACTCCTTCCATGGGTGTTTTGTTCCCAATTCTAAGGAGGGGCATAGTGTCCACACTTCAGTCTTCATTCTTCTTGAGTTTCATGTGTTTAGCAAATTGTAACTTATATCTTGGGTATCCTAGGTTTGGGGCTAATATCCACTTATCAGTGAGTACATATTGTGTGAGTTCCTTTGTGAATGTGTTACCTCACTCAGGATGATGCCCTCCAGGTCCATCCATTTGCCTAGGAATTTCATAAATTCATTCTTTTTAATAGCTGAGTAGTACTCCATTGTGTAGATGTACCACATTTTCTGTATCCATTCCTCTGTTGAGGGGCATCTGGGTTCTTTCCAGCTTCTGGCTATTATAAATAAGGCTGCTATGAACATAGTGGAGCATGTGTCCTTCTTACCAGTTGGGGCATCTTCTGGATATATGCCCAGGAGAGGTATTGCTGGATCCTCCGGTAGTACTATGTCCAATTTTCTGAGGAACCGCCAGACTGATTTCCAGAGTGGTTGTACAAGCCTGCAATCCCACCAACAATGGAGGAGTGTTCCTCTTTCTCCACATCCACGCCAGCATCTGCTGTCACCTGAATTTTTGATCTTAGCCATTCTGACTGGTGTGAGGTGGAATCTCAGGGTTGTTTTGATTTGCATTTCCCTGATGATTAAGGATGTTGAACATTTTTTCAGGTGCTTCTCTGCCATTCGGTATTCCTCAGGTGAGAATTCTTTGTTCAGTTCTGAGCCCCATTTTTTAATGGGGTTATTTGATTTTCTGAAGTCCACCTTCTTGAGTTCTTTATATATGTTGGATATTAGTCCCCTATCTGATTTAGGATAGGTAAAGATCCTTTCCCAATCTGTTGGTGGTCTTTTTGTCTTATTGACGGTGTCTTTTGCCTTGCAGAAACTTTGGAGTTTCATTAGGTCCCATTTGTCAATTCTCGATCTTACAGCACAAGCCATTGCTGTTCGGTTCAGGAATTTTTCCCCTGTGCCCATATCTTCAAGGCTTTTCCCTACTTTCTCCTCTATAAGTTTCAGTGTCTCTGGTTTTATGTGAAGTTCCTTGATCCACTTAGATTTGACCTTAGTACAAGGAGATAAGTATGGATCGATTCGCATTCTTCTACACGATAACAACCAGTTGTGCCAGCACCAATTGTTGAAAATGCTGTCTTTCTTCCACTGGATGGTTTTAGCTCCCTTGTCGAAGATCAAGTGACCATAGGTGTGTGGGTTCATTTCTGGGTCTTCAATTCTATTCCATTGGTCTACTTGTCTGTCTCTATACCAGTACCATGCAGTTTTTATCACAATTGCTCTGTAGTAAAGCTTTAGGTCTGGCATGGTGATTCCACCAGAAGTTCTTTTATCCTTGAGAAGACTTTTTGCTATCCTAGGTTTTTTGTTATTCCAGACGAATTTGCAAATTGCTCCTTCCAATTCGTTGAAGAATTGAGTTGGAATTTTGATGGGGATTGCATTGAATCTGTAGATTGCTTTTGGCAAGATAGCCATTTTTACAATGTTGATCCTGCCAATCCATGAGCATGGGAGATCTTTCCATCTTCTGAGATCTTCTTTAATTTCTTTCTTCAGAGATTTGAAGTTTTTATCATACAGATCTTTCACTTCCTTAGTTAGAGTCACGCCAAGATATTTTATATTATTTGTGACTATTGAGAAGGGTGTTGTTTCCCTAATTTCTTTCTCAGCCGGTTTATTCTTTGTATAGAGAAAGGCCATTGGCTTGTTTGAGTTTATTTTATATCCAGCTACTTCACCGAAGCTGTTTATCAGGTTTAGGAGTTCTCTGGTAGAATTTTTAGGGTCACTTACATATACTATCATATCATCTGCAAAAAGTGATATTTTGACTTCCTCTTTTCCAATTTGTATCCCCTTGATTTCCTTTTGTTGTCGAATTGCTCTGGCTAATACTTCAAGTACTATGTTGAAAAGGTAGGGAGAAAGTGTGCAGCCTTGTCTAGTCCCTGATTTTAGTGGGATTGCTTCCAGCTTCTCTCCATTTACTTTGATGTTGGCTACTGGTTTGCTCTATATTGCTTTTATCATGTTTAGGTATGGGCCTTGAATTCCTGATCTTTCCAAAACTTTTATCATGAATGGGTGTTGGATCTTGTCAAATGCTTTTTCTGCATCTAACGAGATGATCATGTGGTTTTTGTCTTTGAGTTTGTTTATATAATGGATTACATTGATGGATTTTCGTATATTAAACCATCCCTGCATCCCTGGAATAAAACCTACTTGGTCAGGATGGATGATTGCTTTAATGTGTTCTTGGATTCGGTTAGTGAGAATTTTATTGAGGATTTTTGCATCGATATTCATAAGAGAAATTGGTCTGAAGTTCTCTATCTTTGTTGGGTCTTTCTGTGGTTTAGGTATCAGAGTAATAGTGGCTTCATAAAATGAGTTGGGTAGAGTACCTTCTACTTCTATTTTGTGAAATAGTTTGTGCAGAACTGGAATTAGATCTTCTTTGAAGGTCTGATAGAACTCTGCACTAAACCCGTCTGGTCCTGGGCTTTTTTTGGCTGGGAGACTATTAATAACTGCTTCTATTTCTTTAGGTGATATGGGACTGTTTAGATGGTCAACTTGATCCTAATTCAACTTTGGTACCTGGTATCTGTCCAGAAATTTGTCCATTTCGTCCAGGTTTTCCAGTTTTGTTGAGTATAGCCTTTTGTAGAAGGATCTGATGGTGTTTTGGATTTCTTCAGGATCTGTTGTTATGTCTCCCTTTTCATTTCTGATTCTGTTAATCAGGATTTTGTCCCTGTGCCCTCTAGTGAGTCTAGCTAAGGGTTTATCTATCTTGTTGATTTTCTCAAAGAACCAACTCCTCGTTTGGTTAATTCTTTGAATAGTTCTTCTTGTTTCCACTTGGTTGATTTCACCCCTGAGTTTGATTATTTCCTGCCGTCTACTCCTCTTGGGTGAATTTGCTTCCTTTTTTTCTAGGGCTTTTAGATGTGTTGTCAAGCTGCTAGTATGTGCTCTCTCCCGTTTCTTCTTGGAGGCACTCAGAACTCTGAGTTTCCCTCTTAGAAATGCTTTCATTGTGTCCCATAGGTTTGGGTACGTTGTGGCTTCATTTTCATTAAACTCTAAAAAGTCTTTAATTTCTTTCTTTATTCCTTCCTTGACCAAGGTATCATTGAGAAGAGTGTTGTTCAGTTTCCACGTGAATGTTGGTTTTCCATTATTTATGTTGTTATTGAAGATCAGTCTTAGGCCATGGTGGTCTGATAGGATACATGGGACAATTTCAATATTTTTGTATCTGTTGAGGCCTGTTTTGTGACCAATTATATGGTCAATTTTGGAGAAGGTCCCGTGAGGTGCTGAGAAGAAGGTATATCCTTTTGTTTTAGGATAAAATGTTCTGTAGATATCTGTCAGGTCCATTTGTTTCATAACTTCTGTTAGTTTCACTGTGTCCCTGTTTAGTTTCTGTTTCCATGATCTGTCCATTGAAGAAAGTGGTGTGTTGAAGTCTCCCACTATTATTGTGTGAGGTGCAATGTGTGCTTTGAGCTTTACTAAAGTGTCTTTAATGAATGTGGCTGCCCTTGCATTTGGTGCGTAGATATTCAGAATTGAGAGTTCCTCTTGGAGGATTTTACCTTTGATGAGTATGAAGTGTCCCTCCATGTCTTTTTTGATAACTTTGGGTTGGAAGTCGATTTTATCCGATATTAAAATGGCTACTCCAGCTTGTTTCTTCAGTCCATTTGCTTGGAAAATTGTTTTCCAGCCTTTCACTCTGAGGTAGTGTCTGTCTTTTTCCCTGAGATGGGTTTCCTGTAAGCAGCAGAATGTTGGGTCCTGTTTGTGTAGCCAGTCTGTTAGTCTATGTCTTTTTATTGGGGAATTGAGTCCATTGATATTAAGAGATATTAAGGAAAAGTAATTGTTGCTTCCTTTTATTTTTGTTGTTAGAGTTGGCATTCTGTTCTTGTGGCTGTCTTCTTTTTGGTTTGTTGAGTGATTACTTTCTTGCTTGTTCTAGGGCGTGATTTCCGTCCTTGTATTGCTTCTTTTCTGTTATTATCCTTTGAAGGGCTGGATTCGTGGAAAGATATTGTGTGAATTTGGTTTTGTCGTGGAATACTTTGGTTTCTCCATCTATGGTAATTGAGAGTTTGGCCGGGTATAGTAGCCTGGGCTGGCATTTGTGTTCTCTTAGTGTCTGTATAACATCTGTCCAGGCTCTTCTGGCTTTCATAGTCTCTGGTGAAAAGTCTGGTGTAATTCTGATAGGCCTTCCTTTATATGTTACTTGACCTTTCTCCCTTACTGCTTTTAATATTCTATCTTTATTTAGTGCATTTGTTGTTCTGATTATTATGTGTCGGGAGGAATTTCTTTTCTGGTCCAGTCTATTTGGAGTTCTGTAGGCTTCTTGTATGATCATGGGCATCTCTTTCTTTATGTTTGGGAAGTTTTCTTCTATTATTTTGTTGAAGATATTAGCTGGCCCTTTAAGTTGAAAATCTTCATTCTCATCAATTCCTATTATCCGTAGGTTTGGTCTTCTCATTGTGTCCTGGATTACCTGGATGTTTTGAGTTAGGATCCTTTTGCATTTTGTATTTTCTTTGACTGTTGTGTCGATGTTCTCTATGGAATCTTCTGCACCAGAGATTCTCTCTTCCATTTCTTGTATTCTGTTGCTGATGCTCGCATCTGTGGTTCCAGATCTCTTTCCTAGGGTTTCTATCTCCAGTGTTGCCTCGCTTTGGGTTTTCTTTATTGTGTCTACTTCCCTTTTTAGTTCTAGTATGGATTTGTTCATTTCCATTACCTGTTTGGATGTGTTTTCCTGTTTTTCTTTAATGACTTCTACCTGTTTGGCTGTGTTTTCCTGCTTTTCTTTAAGGGCCTGTAACTCTTTAGCAGTGCTCTCCTGTAATTCTTTAAGTGACTTATGAAAGTTCTTCTTGATGTCCTCTATCATCATCATGAGAAATGTTTTTAAATCTGTGTCTAGATTTTCGGTTGTGTTGGGGTGCCCAGGACTAGGTGGGGTGGGAGTGCTGCGTTCTGATGATGGTGAGTGGTCTTGATTTCTGTTAGTAGGATTCTTACGTTTGCCTTTCGCCATCTGGTAATCTCTGAAGCTAGCTGTTTTAGTTGTCACTGTTAAGAGCTTGTTCTTCAGGTGACTCTGTTAGCCTCTATAAGCAGACCTAGAGGGTAGCACTCTCCTTAGTTTCAGTGGGCAGAGTATTCTCTGCAGGCAAGCTCTCTTCTTGCAGGGAAGGTACCCAGATATCTGGTGTTCGAACCAGACTCCTGGCAGAAGTTGTGTTCCACTCACTAGAGGTCTTAGGATCCCGTGTGGAATCCTGCGTGGGCCCTTGCCCGTGTCAGGCGACTCCGCTGGCAAGGTAGTCCGGGGCTCGAGTGGAGGGGAAGGGGCTTGTGCCCCAGATCAGGCCCGGGTAGCCTGCTTCCCTATGTACCGCAGTCTCAGGTTCCCCGCAATTGGATTGGGGCAGGCGCTGTGTTCCACTCACCAGAGGTCTTAGGATCCCGTGGGGAGTCCTGTGTGGGCCCTTGCAGGTGTTGGGCAAGACGCTGCTGGCAAGGTAGCCCGGGGCTCGAGTGGAGCGGAAGGGGCTTGTGCCCCAGATCAGGTCCGGGTAGCCTGCTTCCCTATGTACCGCAGTCTCAGGTTCCTCGCGATTGGATTGGGGCAGGCACTGTGTTCCACTCACCAGAGGTCTTAGGATCCCGTGGGGAGTCCTGTGTGGGCCCTTGCGGGTGTTGGGCAAGACTCTGCTGGCAAGGTAGCCCAGGGCTCGAGTGGAGCGGAAGGGGCTTGGTTTTTTTTTCTGTTTTCTTTAAAGGAGATTCCTTTGTATCCCATGTTTTCCTCAAATGTGTGGAAATCCTACTGCTTTAGCTTCTTGAGTACTGGATTTATTGACAAGAGCCACGATGCCTTGGTAGGTCTGACATTGCTAATGCACTGATACAGCTTTCCCAGCCGTGAGCATTAAGTCTCAGCAGCATTGTAATGACAACCAGCCACATGCTAAGAGTCACAGGGAAACTGTGCTTCCATGTTGGACTTCCACCTCTGCCACTGGGCCATCGTCTCTGAAGAGACAGAAACTTGAGGACCAGGAACAACACTGATTTCCCTTTCTGTCCCCATTTCAGCCCCAAACCCAGTGAGAAACCTGAGGGTCGAAGGTCAAAACAACATCTCCATCAGCCTGAGCTGGGAGCCTCCTGATCAGCCCTCCCTGCAGGGCCTCACCTACTGGGCCCAGTGCAGTAGACATGGTGGCCAAACTGAGACCCGGAACACAACAGACACCAGTATTACCGTGGATGGACTTGATCCTGGGTCTTCATATGAATGTTCTGTGTGGGTGGAAAAGGATGGAGTCTATAGCACCAATGAGACTCTCAGTAACACCACAGGTGAGAGCAGACACTATTTCCTTACACACCCCCTGACCCCTCTCTTCTCAAACCTGTTTCCTCTTTCTCCGTTTATTTATTTTATTTATTTTATGTGCAGTGGTGCTTTGCCTGCACATAGATCTGGATCTGGGTGTCTGGTTCTCTGGAACTGGAGTTACAGCCAGTTGTGAGGAGCCATGTGTGTGCTGGGACCTGAACCCAGGTCCTCTGGAAGAACGGTCAGAGCTGTTCACACTGAGTCATCTCTCTAACCTTCCTCTTTCTCGATCTTAATCGGTTCTGAATATGCAGCCCACACCGGCCTGGAACTCACAACCATTCTGCCGATACTGCCTAGATGGCTGGATTATAGCTGTGCACCAGTCCGTTTGTCCTGACTTTTTAACAAGAATGTCTCTATTTATCTTATGTGTTTGAGAGCTTTGCCTTCCTGGGTGTCAGGTGTACCAGGTGCATGCAGTGCTCTGGAAGCCAGAAGAGCCTGTAGGGTTTCTCCAAATTTAAAATGTAGTTTTGTGCCACCCTGCGGTTCTGGGAACTTTAACTCGGGTCCTCCACAAGAGCAGTAAATGCTATTACCTACTTACCCATCACTCCAGCACAACATCTGGTCTCTGATCCTTTGTTGTGAATGGTAGGTGGTAGAGGGTGGTTGGGAGCTAAGGAGAAGGAGGAACACATAACAGTGAAGGCGCTTATTTACACTTCTGCTTTCTTCAGCCACTCTAAAATAGAGGAAGAGAAAGGTGGCATTGACTCAAGAAAGCTCTAGAGCAGCCAATATCTGCATGCAGACTTTGTTTTAAAGATCAGTGAAGTTGGGTTTGGGGTACATTTTACTTCTGTTGTCTTTGATTCTCTCTCTCTCTCTCTCTCTCTCTCTCTCTCTCTCTCTCTCTCTCTCTCTCTGTCTCTCTGTGTCCATTTCTTGACAGGATCTTTCTATGTATCCATGCTTGCCTTAAATGGGGAGGTATCCTCCTGACTCACTGTCCTGGAAACTGGGTTTACAGACTGAGACATTGTTAGGTCTGACATTGCTAATGCACTGATACAGCTTTCCCAGCCCTGAGCACTGAGTCTCAGCAGCATTGTAATGCCAACCAGCCACATGTCACACCAGTCACAGGGAAACTATGCTTCCATGTTGGACTTCCACCTCTGCCACTGGGCCATCGTCTCTGAAGAGACAGAGACTTGAGGACCAGGAACAACGCTGATTTCCCTTTTTGTCCCCATTTCAGCTCCAAACCCAGTGAGAAACCTGAGGGTCGAAGGTCAAAACAACATCTCCATCAGCCTGAGCTGGGAGCCTCCTGATCAGCCCTCCCTGCAGGGCCTCACCTACTGGGCCCAGTGCAGTAGACATGGTGGCCAAACTGAGACCCGGAACACAGCAGACACCAGTGTCACCGTGGATGGACTTGATCCTGGGTCTTCATATGAATGTTCTGTGTGGGTGGAAAAGGATGGAGTCTATAGCACCAATGAGACTCTCAATACCAGCACAGGTGAGAGCAGACACTATTTCCTTACACATTTCAGCCCTCTCTCTCCTCAGACCCCCTTCTCTTTTCCTCTGTTAATATGTTCTGAGTATGTAGCCCATACTACTCATGCCAGTGCTACCTAGATGCCTGAATTGTAGGTGTATGTCAGAAGATAGGCTGGAATTTTTAACAGGATTGTATCTACTTTATTTTACCTGCATGAGAGCTTTGCATGTATGTGTGATAGTGCATAGGTGCATGCAGTGTCCTGGAAGCCAGAAGAGGGTGTAGGAGTTCTCAGATTTAACAGATAACTGTGGCAACCCTAGAGTGCTGGGCACTGAAATCTTGGTCCTCTGAAGAGCTATAAATGCTCTGACCTGCTGAATCATATCTGCAGCCTTTCCTCTGGTCTCTGATCCCTTTGTTGTTAATGGTATGTGTTTGGGAGCTGCCAGAAGTAGGTGGGGAAGTATAAGTGAAGACACATATTTAAGCTTTCTATCCCGTCCCACGGGATTCAGTTATTCGTGGGTGCGAGGGGAACCGCAAACTTGGAAGGAGATGGGAGGAAGAAAAAGAGAAATAGGAGACCAAGAAGGGTACCTATCAAGGTCTCCTTTATTATGCTGAGGTGCCTTCTTTTTAAAGAATACATCACAGGGAATATGGGAGGGGTTGAGGGAGAATTATACAAAGAACAAAGAAGTGGGCATCTGCTGACATGGGGGCCGAAGTCGGGCGCCAGGCAGCGGGCACTTTGCATCTTATCTCCGGAACATCGATCCTCCTTGACAGCCTTGGGTGTCAAGCTGGGCTCAGGCGTAACTCATGTCCTTGGATGGCATGGGAACTCAGGAAGAGATAGGGAAGAGGGGACTATAATTCAGCTTTTACAGCCTCAGGTGCCAAGAAGGGAATAGGGAGGAAAGGGGGTGATAACCAGCTCTTTTACAAGGTCATTTGGCCTGTTAGGGAGATTGTGAAGGGCTCACTTTCTCACAGGATTTTCTCCAACATCTACCCCTTCTGAATTAAATTTAATAAGACCACACTTAACTGAGATGATCAAATAATCTTCTCATCCTTAGATGAGCGGGCATTTCCATGGCTGGGGGACATTGACCCGATTCCTCCAGTGGGTGTTGTCACAGACCCACACTTGTGGCTCTTGGTATCTTTCAGGGAGGGGAGGCAGAGCCTTAGAAAATTTTTTTACTCATAATCGAAACTAGATACCAACCTCCATCTAAACCGGGTTTGTCTCTCAGGGAACTCAGAAACGGTCTATTTGGACCTTCCCCTGCAATACTTAGTTTGCACCCATGCTGGGCCCATACTGGATTCGTATTATCAAGAACCAGTATGCACAGTTCAGAGTTCTGTGCAGCTCCCATAGGAGAATTGTCAACCTCTCTATAAGAATTATGTCAATTGTAAAACCACAATTTGTGGCTCTCAAGCTATACTAGGAGCTGGAGGTTACCCTTTTTTGTCCCTATTGTCTCCAAAGCCTGAGGAACCAAGGGGACTCTGCATTAGCAGCAAGGGTGGAAAATTGGAGACGAGTCGTTGTTTCTGCCTCCGTGGGAGGAGGATCTTCTTCGTCTGAGTCCTGGATATCCAGCTGATGGTAGTGGACTGCAACCGGCTTACTTAAAGCAGCTTCAATCTGCGACTTAACAAAACTGGTTAACTTTCTAAAGGCTCAGGGGCCAAAAGACAAAAGCAGTAAAATAGCCATGAAAGGTCCCAAAAGTGTGGGAAGTAAGGTAGTGTGACCCAAGGAGAAGTAGAAAACCAATTTTTATACCAATATTCTTGTTTTTCTCTGTTGCATTTTCTCTCTTCTAAACTAGCTCTAACTTTGTCTATGCTATCTTGAACTAAGCCAGTCTTGTCAGAGTAAAAACAACAATCTTCTAATACCTGAAATTTCTGTCTTTGTAGCCTTAATATTTGTTATATCCTGTCTTATTGTTGAGACCATTACTTCTAAGACATTAACCTTTGCCTCCAAGTTTTTATCTACAATAAGTTGCTAATATCTTACGCATCTCATTAACAAAATAACCAGTATGCAGCTGTTTATCTAAAGCTGTGGTAGATATTGAAGTTAAAATTGCAATTAAAGCAGTAAATCTTAAAATTGCTCATTTGATCTTTTCCAAGTTTGTATTCCTGGATTTTTAAACCAAGGATCATTTCTTAACTCTAACAGGCAGAAAAACATAAGCAGGTCTCTATAACAAAATCATAACAGCAGATTCCTTATCTAAATTAGGATCTACACGATTAGTTAATTGACAACAATTACAATGAATATGAAAAGACTTTTCAAGATTGGTGATCTTAACTCTTAAAATTATCTAACAATATAGCATATAGGTAAGGTACACAAGCTTTCACAGCTATAGGGGAGTTGGCCTGAATGGCCAAAACCAGTGTCTCTGATGAAATCTTGTTAAATACACTGTAGCAGTCCCTCTGCCTCACAGGTCATCATTTATAGTTGTCCTCAAGTGGACACCAGGTTGGCTCTCCTTGCTGTAGCCCATGGCGAAGATAGGAAGTTTCTTCATCTTGTTTGCAAGTGGCTGCTCTCCCTGATTCTTTTTTCTCTGTGTTCTCAACACAGTTTTCTTGTCATCACTGCCATGAACTCACAGGTCAGTCTGTCACAGGAATCATTCTGGAAGCTAGCATGCTTCTGCAGCATTCTGTGGATAAAACAGAAGCACCGCCCCCTTTTCCCCATAATAACCTTCTGCTCAGGCTCATGCCATGTGTCAATGAGTGGGTCCTTTTCATCTCACCTAGACATGATTATGTCTAGTTTTAAGATACTATGAGGCATTTATTAAGTTCTTAGACATCTAAATTTTAAAACTCTTAACAATAAAAGTATGATTTAAATAATGTACAGGGGTGTATAATTTTTCCCCTTTTTTGTTTTTAAGAAGATAGAGTTTTAAAGTTCTATAATGCCTTGTCTTTGAGAATTATAAAATTGTTGACAAAACCACTTAAATACTGGACTGTTATAGTCTGTTTTAATATAACATGGATAGTGACTAATTACACTTTCAATTGTTTCTCTTGAAGAGAGATTGTAACTAGAATGTTTGAAAAGTTATTATAGTCACATGTGTATTATTTATTTATTTATTTATTTATCAGAAATAAGAGAAAGTCCTTAAGTTGTCTTTGTGAATAACTATGTTCTAGGGAAAAACAGTTTGATCAGTAAGTCTAAAACCCAAATAATTATAAGGATCCTGAGTTTCAGGAGCTATCTGTAATCTTTATCAGTTAAAGCTTTATGTAAACCTCTATAACACAAAAGCAAATCTTGGGGGCCTTTTCCAGGCAACCCAGGACAATTTCTTAACTGCCCCAAAACAAAGGAACAGTATTTTTTCTTATAAGTCGCATAAGCAATTGCAAGCTCTGAGATATAATATTGACTATTAATATACAACTTAAAGTTTGATTGTTCAACATTTTTAAACACCATCTACAGCACGCAATTTAATTATCTGTGCTGAAACAGGATGAAACTCAGAAGAATAAACATGATTTAATTCACGTATACTTTTCTCCCATATAAAGGCTGTTTTTTAAACACAGTAAATGGGATGCATGCATGCATGCATGAATTTATAGAAGATATAGGAGCATGAATAAAAACAATTGTTTAACTTATCTTAAAATAATGACTATCAATTTTATTTAAAATGATGGCATGCAATAGATCAAACATCAATATTCTGTATTAACCAAATTAATGGCTGTTTGGAACAAGGAACAGACACTTATACATATAAGCAAACTCTGTATACTATAACTTTATATAAAGTAGGCAAGTCAAATCACAATGTCTTGATAGATTCCACAGCCTGATTGACTTTTTATAAACTTTGAATTTAAACTTTATTTAGAACAACATCTGGCCAGGTCTGTAACAAGGCTCTTCAGCTAAAAGAAAGGGAGGGGGAGCTGAAGTCCAGGTTTCCCCAGTCACAGTTTGTGAAACAAAAGAAGTGCCACACAAGCCTTGCTGAGGCTGCTCCCCTCTGAGCTCAGCCTCAACCCAAACGCAAACATTTTCTCAATCTGAACATTTTGCTAGAATCCTGGCCCAAAGATTATCCTTATTTTGAATTATCCTTAAAGACCTGTTTTCGTGGATTCATTCATTCTGAATTTTGTTTAGAATGACTCCAACCCTGAGTTCCCAATTTTAAGCTAACTTTCTGTTACAAGCAAAAGGCTGCCTGCCCCTTTAAGAGCTTGCAATCGGCCCTCAGCAGGGCTTTTTCAGCTGTACCTGACTCCCAGTCACAGTGCAGCATAACTTATCAGTTTGTGCTGTGCAAATTGAGACTGCTTTTTAAAGAAGTTAAACTAAATTAAAGGATGGACAGCCAGCAGATAAAGTTTTAACCATTTATATTTTTCAACATGAAACACAGAACAACAATCATTTAAACAACAAAACAAAATCAAACATGAATTGACAGACATATGGACAATTTGGTGCACCAAAACCAGATAATAGACAGAGAGGGAATAGAACTTGATGTCTCAAAGGGACACAGATATCCTAACCATAGCTAAGAATATCTCCATAGGAGCCAGAGTGGAAGCAGGACGTCTCCCGTTTTCCTTCTGTCTCTAGGAGAGCTCTGAAAAAGCTTATTTTCATTTTCTCTCTTTTTTTGCTAAAAGATCTCAAACAGGGGATTACTGCTTTTCTGAAACTTATTTTCTCTCTCTCTCTCATGTCTAATTCTTTATCTCCTTCTTCTGGGAAAGCTGCCAGAGAAGGGAGAGGAGGCACAGTGGCTGCTTCTGATAGTTACTCCTCAATAAGAAAAGATGGTTGCAGGGACTGCATTGGGACAGAAAAAACAGTTGCAGGGACCACATCGGGACCCTCATTAGCTAGTTTATCATTTAAATCTCTACCTACCTTTCACCATTTTTTACAATGTATCTCTGCTTCATCTATAATTAACCATGGACATACCTGGTCTATGAAAATAAAAAGTCTATCTAATCTTTCTTTTTAACTCGTACTCCTCTTTCCCTGAGAGCTATCTTTAAGCCTTTGATGAAGGCTGCCTCTTTAGATAGCTTATTTCCCATAACCTGAAGTGGAGATGACTCAACTCACCAAAAACTTCTCGCTCTTCCGTGAGCAGCAGAAGGGGTCCTTCACTACTTCTAAATTCTTGGGGTCACAACGAACTTCTCTGGAACCTCCACTGATAGGAATTACGATCTGGACCTCGCCCTCACGCCGGGCGCCACTTATCCCATCCCGCGGGATTCAGTTATTCGTGGGTGCAAGGGGGACTGCAAACCTGGAAGGAGATGGGAGGAAGAAAAAGAGAAATAGGAGACCAGGAAGGGTATCTATCGAGGTCTCGTTTATTATGCTGAGGTGCCTTCTTTTTAAAGCATACATTGCAGGAATAGGGGAGGGGTCGGGGAGAATTATACAAAGAACAAAGAAATGGGCATCTGCTGACATGGGGGCCAAAGTCAGGTGCCAGGCAGTGGGCACTTTGCATCTTATCTCCGGAACATCGATCCTCCTCCACAGCCTTAGGTGTCAAGCTGGGCTCAAGCGTAACTCATGTCCTTGGGTGTCATGGGAACTCAGGAAGAGATAGGGAAGAGCAGACTATAATTCAGCTTTTACAGCCTTAGGTGCCAGGAAGGGAATAGGGAGGAAAGGGGTGATAACCAGCTCTTAGCACGAAGCCATTTGGCCTGTTAGGGAGATTGTGAAGGGCTCACTTTCTCACAGGATGGTCTCTGACAGCTTTTGTTTTCTCTGAGGTACTCTAAAATGGAGGAAGAGAAAGGTGTCATTGATCTTCATGAGAGTTTTTTTTTTTTTAATATACACACATTGATTTTCTTCCTCCCTTCCCTTCCCCTCTCTATCTTTCTCTCTCTTCTTCTCTTTGTCCATCCAAACTGCAGTTTCCCCCCAGTTCTTTCCTTCCAGTCACTCATATTCTCCCCCCCCCATCCATTTCTCTCTGTTTCTCTTCTGAAAAGGGCCGTCCTCCCATGGATAGCAACCAAACATGGCATATCAAGTTGCAGTAAGCCTAGGTACCACACCTCATACTGAGACTGGAAGAGGCAACTCGGTGAAGTTAAGGGTCCTTAGCTGGCAAAACGATCAGAGGCAGCCCATGCTCCAAACAGTTAGGAATCCCAGAAAAAGATCAAGCTAACAACTGTAACATACATAGAGGGCCTAGGTCAGTTTTTCATGGGTTCCCCAGTGGTCTCTTCTGTGTCTGAGAGCCCCTTTGATCCTGGTTAGTTGTTTCCTGGTGGTTTCCTAGGTTTCTCTTGAGCCTGCAGTTCATCCTTCCATCTTCCACAGTATTCCCAGAGTTCCACCTAATGTATGGCTGCAGGTCTCTGCCTCTGTTTCCATCAGTTGCTGGGTGAAGTCTCTCTTAAGACACCTGTGATAGCTGCCAATCTATGTCAATTCTATAGCAGAATATCATTAGGAATAACTTTCTCTCCCAGGTCACTGGGGTCACCACCCTCCGGGTCTCTAGCCAGTGTCAGGGGTGGGAGATACCTCTCATGGCATGGGGCTCAAACTGGACCAAATATTCCTTAGTCACTTCCCCAATTTCTGGGCCACTTTGACCCCAGGACCTCTGGTAGGCTGGGCCAAATGTACATAGAAGGGTTTTGTTTGGGTTGGTGTCTTAGTCCCTCCACTTTAAGTCTTGCCTGGCTACAAGAGTTAGATGGTTCAGACTCCAGATCTCCCCTTTCTTGGAGTCTTAGCTAAAGTGACCCTCATAGATTCCTGGAGGTTTCCATTGTGTCGTGTTCTGGAGATGGCCCCTCCGAATTCAGTTGTGTCTCCCAGTACTAGCATCTGAGAGAATGAACTATCAGCAACATCTCATTTCTGCATACAACCCATATTTTCCCCAAGCAATAAAGTAGAGCTTAAAGCATGTGTTTGTTTGTATAAACTCTGCTTTTTCTGTTTTCTTTAAAGGAGATTCCTTTGTATCCCATGTTTTCCTCAAATGTGTGGAAATCCTCCTGCTTCATCTTCTTGAGTACTGGATTTATTGACAAGAGCCACGATGCCTTGCTAGGTCTGACATTGCTAATGCACTGATACAGCTTTCCCAGCCCTGAGCACTAAGTCTCAGCAGCATTGTAATGACAACCAGCCACATGCTAAGAGTCACAGGGAAACTGTGCTTCCATGTTGGACTTCCACCTGGGCCATTGGGACAGAAACTTGAGGACCAGGAACAACACTGATTTCCCTTTCTGTCCCCATTTCAGCCCCAAACCCAGTGAGAAACCTGAGGGTCGAAGGTCAAAACAACATCTCCATCAGCCTGAGCTGGGAGCCTCCTGATCAGCCCTCCCTGCAGGGCCTCACCTACTGGGCCCAGTGCAGTAGACATGGTGGCCAAACTGAGACCCGGAACACAACAGACACCAGTATTACCGTGGATGGACTTGATCCTGGGTCTTCATATGAATGTTCTGTGTGGGTGGAAAAGGATGGAGTCTATAGCACCAATGAGACTCTCAGTAACACCACAGGTGAGAGCAGACACTATTTCCTTACACACCCCCTGACCTCACTCTTCTCAAACCTGTTTCCCCTTTCTCTGTTTAGTTATTTTATTTATTTTATGTGCAGTGGTGCTTTGCCTGCACATAGATCTGGATCTGGGTGTCTGGTTCTCTGGAACTGGAGTTACAGCCAATTGTGAGGAGCCATGTGTGTGCTGGGACCTGAACCCAGGTCCTCTGGAAGAACGGTCAGAGCTGTTCACACTGAGTCATCTCTCTAACCTCCCTCTTTCTCGATCTTAATCGGTTCTGAATATGCAGCCCACACCGGCCTGGAACTCACAACCATTCTGCCGATACTGCCTAGATGGCTGGATTATAGCTGTGCACCTGTCCGTTTGTCCTGACTTTTTAACAGGAATGTCTTTATTTATCTTATGTGTTTGAGAGCTTTGCCTTCCTGGGTGTCAGGTCTACCAGGTGCATGCAGTGCTCTGGAAGCCAGAAGAGCCTGTAGGGTTTCTCCAAATTTAAAATGTAGTTTTGTGCCACCCTGGGGTTCTGGGAACTTTAACTCGGGTCCTCCACAAGAGCAGTAAATGCTATTACCTTCTTACCCATCACTCCAGCACAACATCTGGTCTCTGATCCCTTTGTTGTGAATGGTAGGTGGTAGAGGGTGGTTGGGGGCTAAGGAGAAGGAGGAACACATAACAGTGAAGGCGCTTATTTACACTTCTGCTTTCTTCAGCCACTCTAAAATAGAGGAAGAGAAAGGTGGCATTGACTCAAGAAAGCTCTAGAGCAGCCAATATCTGCATGCAGACTTTGTTTTAAAGATCAGTGAAGTTGGGTTTGGGGTACATTTTACTTCTGTTGTTTTTGATTCTTTCTCTGTCTCTCTCTCTCTCTCTCTCTCTCTCTCTCTCTCTCTCTCTCTCTCTCTCTCTCTCCTTTTCTTGAAAGGATCTTTCTATGTATCCATGCTTGCCTTAAATGGGGAGGTATCCTCCTGACTCAGTGTCCTGGAAACTGGGTTTACAGACTGAGACATTGTTAGGTCTGACATTGCTAATGCACTGATACAGCTTTCCCAGCCCTGAGCACTGAGTCTCAGCAGCATTGTCACACCACATGTCACACCAGTCACAGGGAAACTGTGCTTCCATGTTGGACTTCCACCTCTGCCACTGGGTTCATGGTCTCTGAAGAGACAGAAACTTGAGGACCAGGAACAACACTGATTTCCCTTTCTGTCCCCATTTCAGCCCCAAACCCAGTGAGAAACCTGAGGGTCAAAAGTCAGAACAACTTCTCCATCAGCCTGAGCTGGGAGCCTCCTGATCAGCCCTCCCTGCAGGGCCTCATCTACTGGGCCCAGTGCAGTAGACATGGTGGCCAAACTGAGACCCGGAACACAACAGACACCAGTGTCACCGTGGATGGACTTGATCCTGGGTTTTTATATAAATGTTCTGTGTGGGTGGAAAAGGATGGAGTCTATAGCACCAATGAGACTCTCAATACCAGCACAGGTGAGAGCAGACACTATTTCCTTACACATTTCAGCTCTCTCTCTCTCTCCTCAGACCCCCTTCTCTTTTCCTCTGTTAATATGTTCTGAGTATGTAGCCCACACTACTCATGCCAATACTACCTAGATGCCTGAATTGTAGGTGTACGTCAGAAGATAGGCTGGAATTTTCAACAGGATTGTATCTACTTTATTTACCTGTATGAGAGCTTTGCATGCATGTGTGAAAGTGCACGGGTGCATGCAGTGTCCTGGAAGCAGAAGAGGGTGTAGGAGTTCTCAGATGTAACAGATAACTGTGGCAACCCTCGAGTGCTGAGCACTGAAATCTTGGTCCTCTGAAGAGCTATAAATGCTCTGACCTGCTGAATCATATCTGCAGCCTTACCTCTGGTCTCTGATCCCTTTGTTGTTAATGGTATGTGGTAGAGAACGGTTGGGAGCTGCTAATAGAGGGTGGTGGGGAAGTATAAGTGAACACACATATTTAAGCTTTTGTTTTTCTCTGAGGTACTCTAAAGTGGAAGAAGAGAAAGGTGGCATTGGTCTTCATGAGAGATTTTTTTATATATACACATTGATTTTCTCTTCCTGTTTTTCTCCTTCCCTCCCTTTCCGTCTCAGTTTCTCTCTCTTCCTCTCTCCATCCATCCAAACTGCAGTTTCCCCCCAGTTCTTTCCTTCCAGTCACTCATATTCTCCCCCCCCCCCCATCCATTTCTCTCTGTTTCTCTTCTGAAAAGGGCCGTCCTCCCATGGATAGCAACCAAACATGGCATATCAAGTTGCAGTAAGCCTAGGCACCTCACCTCATACTGAGACTGGAAGAGGCAACTCGGTGAAGTTAAGGGTCCTTAGCTGGCAAAACGATCAGAGGCAGCCCATGCTCCAAACAGTTAGGAATCCCAGAAAAAGATCAAGCTAACAACTGTAACATACATAGAGGGCCTAGGTCAGTCCTTGGTAGGTTTCCTGGTTGTCTTTTCAGTCTCTGTAAGATTTTGAACCCTGGTTGGCTGAATCTGTGGAGTGTGTTTTTTTTTTTTTTTTTTTTTTTTTTTTTTTGGTTCCTCTTGAGCCTTACATTTCTTCCTTCCATCCTCCACAGTATTCCCAGAGCTCCACCTAATGTTTGGCTGCAGGTCTCTGCATCTGTTTCCATCAGTTGCTGGGTGAAGCCTCTTAAGACACCTGTGATAACTGCCAATCTATGAGTATAGTAGAATATCATTAGGAATAACTTTCTCTCCCAGGTCACTCGGCTCACCACCCTCTGGGTTTCTAGGCAGTGTCAGGGGTGGGCTTCCTTTCGTGGCATGGGCCTCCAGGTGGACCAGACATTCTTTAGTCACTCCCACAGTTATTGGGCCACCTAAACCCCAGCACATCTAGTAGGCAGGGCCAAGTGTACATGGAAGGGTTTTTGTCTGGGTTGGTGTCTTAGTCCCTCCACTTTAAGTCTTGCCTGGTTACAAGAGGTAGTTGGTTCAGACTCCAGATCTCCCATTGCTTGGAGTCTAAGCTAAGGTGACCCTCATAGATTTCTGGAGGTTTCCCTTGCATCATGTTTAGTAGATGCCCCTCACAATTCAGTTTTGTCTCCCAGCACTAGCATAAGAGATACAGAAACTTCAAGAACATTTCATTTCTACATACAACCCATATTTTCCAAAGCAATATATAAAAGTCTTTGCTTTTCTATATTTTCTTGACAGAAGATTCCTTTATGTCTCATGTTTGCCTCAAAATGTGTGGAAATCCTTCTGCCTTAGCTTCCCGAGTATTGGTTTTACTGACAAGAGCCATCATGCCCTGCTAGGTCTGACATTAGTCATGCACTGAAAAGAGTTTCCCAGCGTTTAGAACTAAGTCTCTACAGCACTCTAGTGACAACCAGCCAGCCACATGATAAGATTCAAAGGGAAACTGTGTTTCCATATTGGATTTTCTAGGTCTGAGTCACCCTACCTCTACCACTGGGTTCATGGTCTCTGAAGAGACAGAAACTTGAGAACCAGGAACAACACTGATTTCCCTTTCAGTCCCCATTTCAGCCTCAAACCCAGTGAGAAACCTGAGGGTCGAAGGTCAGAACAACTTCTCCATCAGCCTGAGCTGGGAGCCTCCTGATCAGTCCTCCCTGCAGGGCCTCACCTACTGGGCCCAGTGCAGTAGACATGGTGGCCAAACTGAGACCCGGAACACAGCAGACACCAGTGTCACCGTGGATGGCCTTGATCCTGGGTCTTCATATGAATGTTCTGTGTGGGTGGAAAAGGATGGAGTCTATAGCACCAATGAGACTCTCAATACCAGCACAGGTGAGAGGGGTTATTTTTGTATTCTTTTTTCTTAAAGGGATGTTGTTGAAATATGACATCGAATGGAGCAAATTCTATGATTCAATAGAAATGATGGAAATTACACACCCAGAGAGATTGATATACATAAGTAATAGATACATATATTTATGCATACATACATAGATACATACATGTATCAATAGATACATGGAAATATGACATACAGTATAAATTATAGATTGATTTTAGGAGTTACATGATTAATAGATGGATCATAGATGTAGTTTGGATGATATATAAATTTCATACATATATATGTATATGCTTTTACATATGCTTATAAATGATATGTGGGGGAGCAGTATTCACAATTGAACCTAAGGCCTCATATCTGCAAGACAAGAACCCTACCTACTTAGTACATAGAGCAAGCTCACCTCAGTCTCCCAAGTGCTGTAATATAGCCTCTTACAGTTTGTTTGTTTGTTTGATTGTTTGTTTGTTTAAGTGAAGACAGTTGGTGGTGATGCCGGAGCATTGCTAGAAGAATGTGCCCAACTATCTGACATGCAGTCCCTTTGGGACAGGAGAAAATAGGATCTGTCTTGAAGTAGGCCTAGCTCTGGAAATGAGTTGTTCACAGCATGTGCATCTTATGATGAGGTCTTGTCCAGTAAGACTAACTGCAGCCCACAACACCAGGGTGTGTGTTCTTGCTCAAATGAGAGTGTGTGCAGTGACCTCTGAGGGACCTTTGCTCTGTCAAGGTTCTGGCCCTCTGATTCTTTTGTGTGTTCACTTGCCTGTGCACGCGCCTCTCTGTGTGTTCACATGGAGGCCAGATGTTGACATTATGGCTTCCTCAATTGTTTTACACCTAGTGTTTTTTAATTAAAAGTTATTTTTAAAGTGGTGGCACCTGACTTTAATCACAGCATTTCAGAGACGGAAGCAGGTCTCTAGGAGTTTGAGGTCAGACTGGTGTACAGAGCCAGTTCCATGACAGCCACGACCAGACATAGAAAAATTCTATCTCAAAAACAAACAAACACAAAAACAAAAACAATAAAAGCAAACAAACAACCCACCCCAAGAAAACAAAAAATAACTTGAAAACGTTATTTTTAAAATTATTTTTAAAAAATCACAAAATTGGCGAGCAGTGGTGGCACACGCCTGTAATCCCAGCACTTGGGAAGCTGAGGCAGGCAGATTTCTGAGTTCGAGGCCAGCCTGGTCTACAGAGTGAGTTCTGGAACAGCCAGGGCTACACCGAGAAACCCTGTCTTGAAAAACAAACAAATCACAAAATTAATTAACTAATTACTTAATTAATTTGTCGAGAACCAGCTCAAGCTGGGGAAGGCATCCAGGTAAGGCATCAGCAGTTAGGGTTGGTGCTGGCAGCAGCTGAAAGCCACCACATCCCCTCTCCCCACAATGGCGGGTAATTTGTAGGATCAGCACTGACAGGAGGAAAACTTAACTATCTGCGGTTGGCAAGAAACTCTGAAGTCTTTTAACTCTTTTTCTTTTTCTTTTTTTTTAACATTTATTTATTCTATTTAAATAAGTACACTCTAGCAATCTTCACACTCACCAGAAAAGGGGATTAGATCCCGTTACAGATGGTTGTGCGCCATCCTGTGGTTGCTGGAAATTGAACCCAAGACTTCTGGAAGAGTAGTCAAGTGTTCTTAACTGCTGAGCCATCTTTCCAGCCCGTCTTTTAACTCTTTTTTTTTTTTTAATTTTTTTTACTCTTATTTTTTTATTAGGTATTTTCTTCATTTACATTAACAGTGCTATCCCAAAAGTCCCCCATACCCTCCCCCCACTCCCTTTCCTCCCCCCCTCCACTCCCACTTCTTGGCCCTGGCGTTCCCCTATACTGAGGCATATAAAGTTTGCACAACCAATGGGCCTCTCTTTCCACTGATGGCCAACTAAGCCATCTTTTGATACATATGCAGCTAGAGACAAGAGCTCCGGGGTACTGGTTAGTTCATAATGTTGATCCACCTATAGGGTTGCAGACCCCTTTAGCTCTTTGGGTACTTTCTCTAGCTCCTCCATTGGGGGCCCTGTGATCCACCCAATAGCTGACTGTGAGCATCCACTTCTGTGTTTGCTAGGCCCGGGTATAGTCTCACAAGAGACAGCTATATCAGGGTCCTTTTAGCAAAATCTTGCTAGTGTATGCAATGGTGTCAGTGTTTGGAGGCTGATTATGGGATGGATCCCCGGATATGGCAGTCTCTAGATGGTCCATCCTTTCGTCTCAGCTCCAAACTTTGTCTCTGTAACTCCTTCCATGGGTGTTTTGTTCCCAATTCTAAGAAGGGGCAAAGTGTCCACACTTTGGTCTTCGTTCTTCTTGAGTTTCATGAGTTTCACAAATTGTATCTTATATCTTGGGTATTCTAAGTATCTGGGCTAATATCCACTTATCAGTGAGTACATATTATGTGAGTTCTTTTGTGATTGGGTTACCTCACTCAGGATGATGCCCTCCAGGTCCATCCATTTGCCTAGGAATTTCATAAATTCATTCTTTTTAATAGCTGAGTAGTACTCCATTGTGTAAATGTACCACATTTTCTGTATCCATTCCTCTGTTGAGGGGCATCTGGGTTCTTCCCAGCTTCTGGCTATTATATATAAGGCTGCTATGAACATAGTGGAGCATGTGTCCTTCTTACCGGTTGGGACATCTTCTGGATATATGCCCAGGAGAGGTATTGCTGGATCCTCCGGTAGTACTATGTCCAGTTTTCTGAGGAACCGCCAGACTGATTTACAGAGTGGCTGTACAAGCTTGCAATCCCACCAACAATGGAGGAATGTTCCTCTTTCTCCACATCCTCGCCAGCATCTGCTGTCACCTGAATTTTTTATCTTAGCCATTCTGACTGGTTTCTTTTAACTCTTAAGAGGCTGGTTAGAAAGAAAATGATAGCTGGGCAGTGGTGGCGCATGCCTTTAATCCCAGCACTCAGGAGGCAGAGGCAGGCGGATTTCTAAGTTCGAGGCCAGCCTGGTCTACAGAGTGAGTTCCAGGACAGCCAGGGCTACACAGAGAAACCCTGTCTCAAAAAAACAAAAAACAACACAAAACAAAACAAGGATAGAGAGAAAGTTATGCATACAAACAAACACACACACACACACACACACACACACACGTGCACGCGCAAATGTGGGTTGAACACCAGTGATCGCAGCATCTGGCAGTGGGGAAAGGGGGCTCGGGAGGTCAGGGTTGTTTTTGGTTCCCCACAGCCCCCAAAAGGACAAGAAATAAAACAGAAATTTGAGATGCTCTGGGCTGGACTAGACCCCTTAATCAGCTGGAACAAGCAGCTGATGAGGTAATTGCCTCTCTTTGTTTGCGATCCCTGCTCTATTTGTATTATCTTTATTTTTCTTACAGTCCCGAACCCACCCTTCTTCATATTTACTTATTTATTCGTGTGTCGGTGTGGGTAGGTTGGGTGTGCAGAGATCAGAGAACAACTTGCAGGAGTCATTTCTCTCCTTCCATGCTGTGGAGCTCACCCAAATCGTCAACCCTATGTTTGTTTATTTGCTGACACGGGGTCTTCCAGGCTGGCCTTGAACTGATCGTCTTGCCTCCACCTCTCAAGTGCTGGATCACCCAGCTTCTCGCTTGTTTATTAATTTTTAAATTAAGATTTTTGGTGAGACTAAGAATAAGAATAAGTAATGAGAGAGAGAGAGAGAGACTCTGGGCCTGGCTTGAGCCTTTGAAATCTCAAAGCCCACCCTCAGTGGCACACCTCCTCCATCCAGGCCACACCTCCTAACTGTTCCCAGACTTTCTACCATCTGATGACTAAGCATTCAAATACTGTGGGGGCCATTTTCATTCAAACCACTACACTGGTGTCACTGGATTTATAGGCCTTATTCCTAAAAATTATCATTCCTCAGCAAGTAGAAATTTCCCAACTATAGGCTCTGTTGGTTGTAGGGGTTTCTTTTTGTGTGCTTTTTAAATTCTTGGAAAATTGGGTCTTTGGAGTCAGGAAGTCTCAATACCACTCAGAAACTAATACCTTCACTGTCAGCTTCTTTGTGTGACAGGAAAGGTAACTGGACCACAAATCCCATCATACCACAGGGTCAGAGAGATTCCAAGGCCTCAAGCTTGAGGAGGCGCGCTCTCTCTCTCCCCACCTCCCTCTTTCTTTGACTCACTCACTCTAAGACAGATACTCACAATGTGGCTCAGGTTATCCTCAAACTCATGGCCAATCACCTGTCTCAGCATCCCACTAGGATTATTACAGGTGTTAACGACCATGAATAGCTGTGGACACAACCTTAGGGCTCTGGTCAAATTTTGCTTTCACAGATCTACAGAATAAAAACTATACCTACAGCGCAGTGACCCTGATAATGGAGTCCTCATAAGGACCCCTATTCTCATTTCTATACCTACTGGGTTCAGTGAAAAAGAGACCTAGAGAAAGCAAGATCCTTCAGGATATGAAACCAAATCCAAAGATAATACTAAGGAGTCTTGACAATACTAAGGATCTGAGGTAAAGACTCAGATCTGGCACTTTGTGCCACTTCAGCTTGTGGGCAGAAAGGAACGATATGCCCAATCCCATACAAAGCCTGCAGGTGCCCACAGGTGATATGCCCCATTCTCTTTGTAGATAGAATGGGATGAGGTTCAACCTCGTGGCCAAGAAGGGAGCGGCTGAGTTGGAGAGACAGCTTAATAGTTAAGAGCACTTACTGCTCTTATAGAGTTCAGTTCTCCCACTAAGTCCAGGGCCTCACAAACACCTTTAACTCAAGTGGAGGATACTCAATACCCGTTTCTGGCTCCAGTGGGCTCTTCTACCCACATACACATATCCCTATATAGACAATAATACATACACATAACTAAAATATTTCTAAAGGAAAAAAAATATGAGAGGACTACAAATTCCATAATGCCATGGGGTTATAACCTTATACATTCAGTGATACAGAATCCAAGGCGTTGTGGGGGTTGTAGTCTGGAAGGATTTGAGATAGGCTAGTTCTCAGAGAACCACCTTTGATGGATGGATCCTATTGATTCCTCTCATTTTCTTTACTTAGTACCAGCTGCTGTCAACATCACCTCCTGCATCAGCACTTCTGGGGGATATGGGGTCCTCCTGACCTGGTCCTGCCCATCTGGGGGTTATGAGAGCTTTGAGGTAAAAGTGGGTAGGAAATGGCGCTCTGAAAATGGATCTTTGTGTGGGAAGGGCGTGACCGTGTCAGATCTTGAGCCAGCTCAGTCCTACACAGCCACCGTCACGACTGTCTTCAAGGACCTGAAGGCCCAGTCTCTCTCTACAACTTGCCACACAGAGAGTGCAGGTGAGTAGAGAGCCCAGAGACAAACCTTGCCATGAAGAGAGGCCGTGGGTTTTTGTTGTTGTTGTTGTTAGTTGTTGTTGTTTATTTTGTTCCTGGTCTGTCTACCTTTTGTTTTCTGATTTCGCTATCTCCATCTTTCTGAGTGTGCACATGTGCCTGCAGGTGCTATCTCCATCTTTCTGAGTGTGCACATGTGCGTGCAGGTGCTATCTCCATCTTTCTGAGTGTGCACATGTGCGTGCAGGTTCATGTGCACACATTTATGCATGTGACCAGAGGATAATCTTGTGTATGGTTTATTTAGCATCCACATTAAACGTTTTTGTATTATATCTACTTACTTTTTTTATTTGTGTGTGTGCCACAGTGCACATGAAGGGTCAGAAAACGAACCGCAGGAGTCCGTTATTTCCTCCTGCCACATGGGTCACAGGGATCTAACTCAGTGCCTTGGGCCTGCTGGTGAGCATCTTCACCCCCTGACCCATCTCACAGCTCCTCATACATTTCCTTTCTTATAGAGACCTGGTGTCTCGTTGACCTCAGTCTGGCCAAGTGGAGCTGATGCCCTGAGGATGAAGGAGTGTGTGGTAGTTGGCTGTCTAGATTAGGCTAACAGAGGGGTCGGCTTGTTGTTGGATGGTTATCTTGGAATCTGGACCCAGTTCAGCAAGCTCCAGGAATACACATGCCTCTCCCTCCTCAGATTAACATTATAGGCGTGTGCCACCAGGCCTGGTTATTTCTGAGATGGAGCCTAGCCACCATGCTTGCAATGCAAACACTTTACCAACTGACCCGGCTCACTAGTTTCCTTAAAACAGCTTTCTTGAGATAAAATTCATCAGACACACAATCCAGTCACTTGAAGTCATCACACAGCTTGCTGGCAGTCAGTGTATTTTCAACACCACTGAAGCCTCCAGTCAGTACCTTTGACCTTTAATTAAAATAATTAGGCTGGGCAGTGGTGATGCACACCTTTAATCCCAGCACTTGGGAGGCAGAGGCAGGCAGATTTCTGAGTTCGAGGCCAGCCTGGTCTACAAAGTGAGTTCCAGGACAGCCAGGGCTATACAGAGAAACCCTGTCTCAACCCCCCCACCCCCAAAATAGTTATTATCTTTTTAATCTGTATGGTGTTTTGCCTTCATGAATGTCTATATATCACATGCATGCCATACCGGAAGCAGCCAAAAGGAGGCATCAGATTCTCTGGAACTGGAGTTTCCTGTGGTTGTGAGCTGCCCTGTGGTTCTAAGTGTTGAACCAAGGTCCTCTGGAAGAGCAACCAATGCTTTTCACCCTGAGCCACATCTCTTCACAGTTGCGTTCTCTGATTTTTATCTCTAATCTTTCTTTTAAATTGTTTATTCCACTTATATATTTGGGGATGAGTTGGGGGGGGGGTGCACACACATGCCACTGTGCATGTATGGATGTCAAAGACAACTTGTTCCTTCTTTTATGTGGGTGTTGTCACCAGGCTTGTCTGCAAGCAGTTCAACCCGCTGAGCCGTCTTGATGGCCCAGTGAATGTGTGTATCATTCTGTTCCCTTTGTCTCTTCTCGGGAATCAGGGTGTCTGGTAAATCCTAGGTGTCCATTCGGGTCAGACAGCAGAAGAGAATGCAGTGTTGAACTTTGCTTTGCCCAATCTGTTCCTTGGGAGTGTTTTTCTTTTCACAAACTAGCATTCTAGAGGGGACAAAGTCTCTTGTCAAATGCTGAGGGACCAAATTGGTGAGGTACGCAAATGTCATAAAGGACATACGTATTCCTACTGGAATCTGTCGACCACCAGCTATATACAACCAGAACTGCTGGGCAGGTGCAGCCTTGGGCTCCCAAGGCTAACGGAGATGGGTCTTCACTAGTACTTAGTGTCTGAGGACAGATCCTAGGAGAACTATGCCCATCAGAGTCTAGGAATAAGCAAGGTCTTGAGCAGTCCTAGATGTCAGGAGAGCTCCACTGCTAGGCACTGTCCCCTTGGCAAGCAAATCTCTGAGAAGACCAAGCCCCTACCCTTGGGAGAACTGATGCCGTGAGGACGAGGGAGTGTGTGATGGTGGGCTCTCTAGATTAGGCTAACCAAAGAGTCGGTTTGTTGTTGGATGGGTGTCTTGGTTTCTGGGAAGTCCCACATACTTCAGGTAGCTCTTTGGGTGGCTCCAGTCCCTGAGTAGGGAATCCTAGATTGTATAGGAATGGAGACAATAACCAGGCACTGGCATGCATCAACTCTCTGCTCTCTATTTTTGATTGCTCTCTACTCTGGGGATATGATGTGACATCATGCCACCTAAACTTCCCCTTGGGGATGCATTGCAACTATGTAGCTTTGATTGGTTTTGGAACTATGTAGAGGAGGATGGCGGTGAACTCACAGAGATCCCCCTGCCTCTGCGTCCTGAGTGCTGGGATTTAAGGCATGGGCCACCATTCCCAGCTAAGAGTACATACTGCTTTTTCAGAGGAACTGAGTTTGGTTCCCAGCGCTCACATCAGGCTCCCTCTTTCAGGGTATCCAGTGCCCTCTTCTGGGCTCTAAGGACACCTATACTCACATATACACACCTACACACACCTACACACACACACACACACACACACACACACACACACAGATGTAAAAGGAGAAATGATGTACTTTAATGTAATGAGCTGGCAAGATGAGTGAAAGAGCTTGCTGACCTGAATTCAACCCCAGGAACTCACATGGTGAAAGAAAGATCCAATTCCTTCCTCTAAGTTGTCCTCCGACCTCCACATGTGCACCCTGGCATGCATGCATGCATACATACATACATACATACATACATACATACATACATGTGCACCCTGGCATACATACATACATACATACATACATACATACATACATACATACATGTGCATCCTGGCATGCATGCATACGCACATACATACATACATACATACATGTGCACCCTGGCATGCATACATACATACATACATACATACATACATACATAGAGAGAGAGAGAGAGAGAGAGAGAGAGAGAGAGAGAATACATTAAAAAATAATAATTTGGGTGTGCAACTAAAAGAGCCAGGGGTTTGCAAAGAAGGGTTGTCATTTCCCTTTTTTTCCATCTTCCCTGTGGGCCTCTCAACACAACTGAGGACAGAAATAGCAAATCTGTAGACAAGGCCTAGGCTTTGGGCCAGCAAGCTGGGTCATCAGGTAAAGACACATAACTCACAAGACCGACGGACTTGAGTTCGACCCCCTGGGATCTATGTGGTGAAGAGAGAAATTGACCACATAAAAAGCTGTTCTCAGGGGTGGGTGGATATGGGGGACTTTTGGTATAGCATTGGAAATGTAAATGAGCTAAATACCTAATTAAAAATGGGAAAAAAAAAGCTGTTCTCTGACTTCTACACACACATGTGCCATCACACACACACACACACACACACACACACACGTTATGCACACGTGGTCCCCAGCGTCTCTCCTTTGTTTCTCACGGCAGCCATCATTGCTGGAGCCATTGTGGGCATCCTCCTGCTTTTCATCCTGGTGGGTCTGCTGATTGTCTTCCTGAAGAGGAGGTGAGTCTTGGTACACGACTGGTGGGCACTTGGCTGGTGGCCCCCGCAAGGGAAGATGAGGATCGCTGGTCCTGAGCTTAGGCCTTGAGCTTTACAGTATCCTCCTTCCAGGAGAAAGAAGAGACAGCCCAAGGAAGTGCCCAAGGATCTGGTGTGCAGGTGAGCGAGGCTGGGAAGCTTCCGAGGGAATCACCGGCAGGTCTGTCAAGCTTGCTGCTCATTGGACAGGTCAGAGGGCTGAACCAATTAGTTTCCTCACACAAGTCTCAGAAGGGGCCTGTGACCCCTGCAATGGGCCGCAGCTCATTCAGGGAGTCAATTCTTTTTAAAATTTTTATTCATTATCCTTTGAAAATTTTGTATGTGTATGTGTCTTAGTCAGGGTTTCTATTCCTGCACAAACATCATGACCAAGAAGCAAGTTGGGGAAGAAAGGGTTTATTCGGCTTACACTTCCATGCTGCTGTTCATCACCAAAGGAAGTCAGGACTGGAACTCAAGCAGGTCAGGGAGCAGGAGCTGATGCAGAGGCCATGGAGGGATGTTCTTTACTGGCTTGCCTCACCTGGCTTGCTCAGCCTGCTTTCTTATAGAACCAAGACTACCAGCCCTGAGATGGTCCCACCCACAAGGGGCCTTTCCCCCTTGATCACTAATTGAGAAAATGCCTTACAATTGCATCTCATGGAGGCATTTCCTCAACTGAAGCTCCTTTCTCTGTGATAACTCCAGCTGTGTCAAGTTGACACAAAACTAGCCAGTACAATTGACCCCTTGTCAACTTGACACACAAAAACATCACTAGTAAGCCTCAACCCTTACAATCTTATTCATCCCCATTCTAAATAACTTTAAAAGTCCCACAGTCTTTACATATTCTTAAATTTTCAATCTCTTTAAAATATCCATCTCTTTTAAAATTCAAAGTCTTTTTACAATTAAAAGTCTCTTAACTGTGGGCTCCACTAAAACAGTTTCTTCCTTCAAGAGGGAAAATATCAGGGCACAGTCACAATCAAAAGCAAAAGTCAATCTCCAACTGTCCAATGTCTGGGATCCAACTCACAATCTTCTGGGCTCCTCCAAGGGCTTGGGTCACTTCTCCAGCCAGGCCCTTTGTAGCACACGCGTCATCCTCTAGGCTCCAGATGCCTGTACTCCACTGCTGCTGCTGTTCTTGGTGGTCATCTCATGGTACTGGCATCTCCAAAACACTGCATGACCCCTTCAGTCCTGGGCCATCAATTGCAACTGAGGCTGCACTTTCACCAATGGCCTTCCATGGCCTCTCACAGTGCCAAGCCTCAGCTGCTCTGCTCAACTCCTTCATGCCTTCAAAACCAGTACCACCTGGGTGACCCTTACACGTTACCAAGTCCAGCCAGAGCACAAGGTACAACTTTGGCTATATCTGGAACGCAGCCACTGTGCTCTCAGAAAACACTTCCCAGAAGATGTCACCTCAATGATGCTGGTCTCTTCTTAATCACCGCTAATTTCTTAGCTCCAGCTAACCAGCATCAAAAGTCCCAGTAATGCAAAGTTTTTGCTTTAGTAGTTCTGGTATCTTGTTAATCACAGCTGATTCTTCAGCCCCAGCTAACCAGAACTACAGAATCTTCACAATCAAAACAGCAATGGCCCTGAAAAGAGTCTTTAATTTTCCCTCTGAAATTTCACAAGCCAGGCCTCCATCTTCTGCACTGTTCTCAACATTATCTTCCAAGCTCCTACACAACATCCCACAGAGCTCTTAACAACAAATGGATCTTCAAGACCAAAGTTCCAAAGTCCTTCCACAGACCTCCCCAAAACATGGTCAGGTTGTCACAGGAATACCCCACTCTGCTGGTACCAATTTGTCTTAGTCAGGGTTTCTATTCCTGCACAAACATCATGACCAAGAAGCAAGTTGGGGAAGAAAGGGTTTATTCGGCTTACACTTCCATGCTGCTGTTCATCACCAAAGGAAGTCAGGACTGGAACTCAAGCAGGTCAGGGAGCAGGAGCTGATGCAGAGGCCATGGAGGGATGTTCTTTACTGGCTTGCCTCACCTGGCTTGCTCAGCCTGCTTTCTTATAGAACCAAGACTACCAGCCCTGAGATGGTCCCACCCACAAGGGGCCTTTCCCCCTTGATCACTAATTGAGAAAATGCCTTACAATTGCATCTCATGGAGGCATTTCCTCAACTGAAGCTCCTTTCTCTGTGATAACTCCAGCTGTGTCAAGTTGACACAAAACTAGCCAGTACAGTATGTAATAATGTTTGACCATATTCAGCCTAATTTTAAAAAGTCTTATTTATTTTATGTGTATGAATGTTTTCCTGCACGTCTGTCTGTTTACTGCACACAGTCTTGGTGTCTGAGGAGGCCAGATGAGGGCATTAGATCCCAATAGATCTAACAGAGTTACAGATGGTCGTGAGCGGCCATGTGGGCGTGGGCGCTAGGGATTGAATCTGAGTCCTCTGGAAGATTAACCAATTCTCTTAACCACTGAGCCATCTCTCCAGTCTCCATCCAAATTTCTTACATCTGTCTATCTATCTATCTATCTATCTATCTATCTATCTATCTATCTATGTGTCCGCACAACAAGTTGCATGTGAGAAGGTCAGAGGATCATGTGTGGGAATTGGTTCTCTCTTTCTATATGTGGGTCTTGGGTATCAAACTAACTTGTGTTCTAGCACCAGGAATTGCTAAAAGGCAAGAGATTCTAGACCTTGATCTATGTGTGGAGACAAATAAAGCAAGAAGAGAGGAGAGGGAGGCTGAGGAACATACTAGACAACATTAAAACCATAGGAGAGGGCCAGGCTTGGTGGCACACGCCTTTAATCCCAGCACTTCAGAGGCAGAGGAACGCTGATCTCTGTGAGTTCTGAGGCCAGTCTGATCTACGTAGTGAGATGCAAAACAGTCCAGACTCCACAGCAAAACTCTATCTCAGATACAAAAAGCAAACCTAAATAAATAAAAACAAAACCAACAGAAGGTAGTCTGTCAAGACAGCTCCATCTAGAAGGTACTTTCGGTGGTGCCTTATGTCCTGAGTCCAGTTCGCAGGATTCACACTGTGGAAAGAAAGTGTGATTCCCACGAGTTGTTATCTGACTTCCCGCCACACACATCAGGGCACATGCATGCTCCCCTACCTCACCCCGCTAATACACTAAATAAAACACATAATCAAAAAAAAAAAAAAAAAATTGCTAGAGGAAAAGCGAAGCCAATTAGGAAGAATGTGAGCACAGATTTGAAGTAACTCAGGTGTGTCCTGTGAATTAACCAGGGGCTTGGAAAAGAAATAACTGCTTCCAAACAGGGATGGCACTAAAAGGTCAGAGGGCTCAAACAAGCGCAGCTTGATGAGCAAGCGAGCCTATTAGGGATTACCTGCAGTGCCTTGCTGCCTATAGAAAGAGGTCTGAGTTCTCCAAGAGCCAATCCTCACCTACATCAGGCAAATTTCTTTGTGACGTGACTAAAGCAGGAAGGATGCAAACCTAGACCTTGCGCGCCACCGTGTGTTCAAACAGCAGAAGTGACTACAGGCTGCGGTAAGGAAAGGCACACCACCAGGCTCTGGGAAAGTCTGTGAATCCTGGCTTCTGTGAGGGATTCCGGCAGTCTCAGAAAAAACTGTCACACTGTGGAACGGATGATTTCGCTTTGTGGAGGTCTCATATAAAGAACAGATAAATGGCTGCAAGTGGAGTTACTCTGTCTAGGACTGAGAACAGTCGGTATTCGGGCAAGGACTCTCCTGCTACACTGTGAATACAAGAGAGATAAGTCAGGTGGGACACCGTCAGGTGGAGCTTTGCAAGGGAAAGCAAGGATGCCAATTTCCTTCTAAGGGAGGAATTTGGAGAGTGTTTTCTGTCTGTTTTAAGATTTTATTTTGTTCTTATGTTTTATGTGTTTTTTGTTTTATGTGTTTTATGTGTAATGTGTATGTGTAATGTGTCTAGCCTGCATGTGTATACACGCACCATCTATGGCAGTACCACAGAGGACAGCAGAGTTCTGGGTCCCCTGGAACTGGAGTCGTAGATAGTTGTGAGTCATTATGTGGGTGTCTAAGTCCTCTGCAAGAGCAGCCAGTGCTCTTAATAACTGAGCCATTTCTCCAGCTCCATCTTCTTCTTTTTAAAGACTGAATACTAGTTCTCTGTTGTATGGGTAGACCACATTTAGTTTATCCATTTACTCACTGATGGACGCTTGCTCCATTGCAATTTTAAATTACATTAATGGCATCCATGCATGTGTTGGTGTGCACTGTGTGTGTGTGTGTGTGTGTGTGTGTGTGTGTGAAGGAGTTGGCTCTCTCTTTCTACCATGTGGGTCCTAGTGATCAAATTCAGGGAATCACGTTGATAGGTTAGTGACTTAGTGACTTGCCTGCTGAGCCAACTTGTTGGCCTCTGTTTTGTTTGGTTGGTTTTTTTTTTTTAAAGCAGGGTTTCTTTGTGTAGCCTTGGTTGTCTGAAACTCTCTTTATAGACCAGGCAGGTTTTGAACTCACAGAGATCTGCCTGTCTCTGCCTCCTGAGTGCTGGGATTAAAGGTGTGCATTACCACCGTGGCTCTTGTATTATTATTTTAAGGGAAGCTTTCATTATCTAGTCCTGGCTGGCCTTAAACTCTTGGTGCTTCTCCTGTCTCGGTGTCATGAACACTGGGCTTTTGACCGTGTCACTGATGGACGTCTTGTATTGCTTGCACCTTTGGGCTGCTGTGAGCCACACTGCTGTGTCTGCAGATGAGTCCGGACTAATCTTTGACACCTTTCCTTAAGAGTATTTTAGTCAGGGCACTGCTAAATCAGAATCATGGTAACTCACTACATAGACCAGGCTAGCCACAAACTCACAGAAATCTGCCTGCCTCCGTCTCCTAAATGCACTGGGCCTCATTTACTTTTATGTTTTATGAGTATACATGGTATGTGGCGGTCAGAAGACAACCCAGGGGAGTTGGTACTCTCCTTCCAGCTTGAGACTAACAAGGATGGAACTCAGGTAGTCAGGCTTTGTGTTGGGACCCTTAACTGCTGAGACATCTTGCCAGCCCCAAAGTGCTTAAAGGCTTTTTTACTTGAATTTTTATTTGTGTATTTTATATATGAGTGCTCTGTCTGCATGTATGCCTGTGTGCCAGGAGAGACATCAGATCCCATTATAGATGGTTGTAAGCTGCCACGTGGTTGCTGGGAATTGAACTTAGGACCTCTGGAAGAGCATCCAGTGCCCTAAACCACTGAGCCATCTCTCCAAGTCAAGTCCTTGTCTGCTTTACCCTTCTTCCCATCACAGCTGCCCAGGGGATATCCTGGCCAAAGACTTTGCTGACCATGTCAGGGAGAATGAGAAGGACAGCAACTGTGGATTTGCTGAGGAGTATCAGGTGAGTGGGGACAGATGTATCAGAGTTGGTCACCTCCTTGGCTCTCTCTTGTCCTATTATTTTAGAGGTATGGTTTCATTACATAGTCCTGGCTGGCTCTTGGTGCTCCTCCTGCCTCTGTGTCAAGGACACTGGGTGAGGCATTATTGACTAAAGCACAGACAACAACCTAACAGTGACTATACCTCTGAAGAAAACAGCTCTTCCTTCTCCAGCAACCAACAGCTGCCTGTAGACAGACCATCTATAAACCTCACCTCCTTTTTGAGACAGGGTCTCATGTATTCTAGGCTATCCTGGAAGATGCTATATAGCCAAGGATGACCTTGAACCTGCAGTCTTCCCCCTGACCTCTTACCCATTGGGATTGAAGGTGTGCTCCACCACACATGTTTTATGCTGTGCTGGGGATCTGACCCAGGGCCTTGTGCATGCTAGGCAAGCATTCCAGCAAGTGAGCCATATGCTCAGCCTGTCTCTTTTAGTCAGACAGAAACTGGCAGGCATGTTTCCTTCCCACTCTCTGAGACCCTAAGATAATGATGGATACTTGGCTTAATAACACAAGGACCCTCTGACCCCTCACCTAGCACATCTGTATGAGGAAACTCCCAGTTCTACCAAATCCTTACAAGTATCCCAAGGTGGAGTGTCATATATCTCCAATGTTTGTGAGTGCTAGAGTCCCAAGATTCAGTGGATAAACAGAAGAGGGTACATGGAGTTGTGAGGGCGTTGGAGGAAGGCAAAGAACATCCAACACTTGAACCTTCTCTCTGTCTCTCTGCCTCTAGCAACTGGCTCTGGAGGGCCAAGGCCAGTCTCAAATAACGGCATCGGCTCTAGAGAACAGATCCAAGAACCGCTACAGGAATGTACTGCCCTGTGAGTCTCTAGTGTCTGCACCTTCATCTGCCCCCCTTGGAGTCAGCCATATCCCCATTCCTGAGATCTCTCTCTCTCTCTCTCTCTCTCTCTCTCTCTCTCTCTCGTGTGTGTGTGTGTGTGTGTGTGTGTGTGGTATCTGTCTTTGTCTCTGTCTGTTCATCCCCCATTTCTTTGTATCTGCCTCAAATTTGTGTTCAAGCTTGTTCATCCGGGTTTCCATGAATGTTTGTGGAGGCCAGAAGTCAACCTCAAATGCCTTCTTTAGTCCCTAGCTACTTTAAAATTTTTAATTTATTATTTTTAATTTTTATTCCTCTCATGTGTGTGTGTGTTGCATGTGGGTGCCATGGAGACCAGACGCTTTGCAGTAACTGGGGCTGATTTTCAGATGGTTTTGCACCACCCAACGTGAGTGTTGGGAACCGAGCTCAGATCCTCTACAGGAGAACCAAATGCTCTCTCTCGTATCCACTGAGCCATCTCCCCAGCCCTTAGTTTCTGGTGGAGGTCAGAGGCCAGCCTGCACCAGTCAGTTCTCTCCTTCCACTCTGTGGGTCCCAGGGATTAAACTCAGTCCATCAGCTTTGCTGCTTTACCTGCTGAGCCTTCTTTGCTGTCCCGGAACTCACTCTGCAGAACACGCTGGCCTTGAACTCACAGAGATCTGCTGGTCTCTGCCTCTGCCTCCTGAATGCTGGGCTTAAAGGCGCTCACCACCACCGCCCGGCTGATTCTCCCACCTTTACTCCCAAGGGCTTGCTTTATAGGCATCACCACACTTGGTTTAATACAGTTCCAGGGAATCTGTGATCTGGAATTTACCAAGTGTGGCTGGTCTATAAGCCTAAGGTATCCTCTTGTCTCTCCCTCCTCAGCTCTTGAGCACATGCTACAAGGCCCAACGTTTTAAATATAGTTTCTGGATCCTGAACTGAGGTCACTTTAGCAGCTGAGCTGTCTCCCCAGACCCTCTCACAGCCTGCTTGTCATTGTCTCCCCAGACCCTCTCACAGCCTGCTTGTCATTGTCTCCCCAGACCCTCTCACAGCCTGCTTGTCATTGTCTCCCCAGACCCTCTCACAGCCTGCTTGTCATTGTCTCCCCAGACCCTCTCACAGCCTGCTTGTCATTGTCTCCCCAGACCCTCTCACAGCCTGCTTGTCATTGTCTCCCCAGACCCTCTCACAGCCTGCTTGTCATTGTTGATACTGGTGTGTTTTCTTAGATGACTGGTCCCGGGTTCCCCTGCAGCCCCTCCAAGAGGAACCAGGCTCTGACTATATCAACGCCAGCTTTATGCCTGTAAGGTGGCAGCGGGTGTGGCACTCAATGAGGCTGGAGAGACAAAGAACTGAAGGGGGGTGGCCATCTGATGACCTCCCTTTGACATGCCTGCTTCCCTCAACTAGGGTCTCTGGAGCCCCAAGGAGTTCATTGCAACCCAGGGTCCCCTGCCTAACACTGTGGGTGATTTTTGGAGAATGGTCTGGGAACAGCAGAGCCACACCCTGGTTATGCTGACCAACTGCATGGAGTCTGGACGGGTGAGAAGAGATTTCTGTCCTGGTGCTAACCCCTGAGCACCAACTCTTGGCCAGCCCAACTCAGACACTAACTGGGTGCAGTCCCTTCTACATGCCTCTGCATCTCTCCAATATAATTCTAGCCATCTTCAACACTGCACCCATCCCCTCCACCTTTATAATGTCCACAGGTTCATGTTCTGCAACTGTAAGTAAATGCCATGGACTGGATATTTTATATAGAACAAAGGTTCGTGTGGCTTATGCTTCTGGAGGGTGGGAAGTTGAAGAGCATCCAGAGAGGGTCTTCTTCCTGCAAGACGGAGAGTATCACATGGTGAGGCAGAGCCGGTGTTCCGGCTCATTTCTCTTCCTCACCACATGCAATCATGAATACCCTCTTGAGGGTTCTACCCTTAGAACTCCATCTAATCCCAGTTTCTTGCCATAGACCCCCCATTTCCAAATACCATCCATGTATGAATTTGGGAATGAGGCTCTCAGTACATAAGTTTTGAGTGGGGGCACAGTCAGACTATATCAAGGCTCCACAGACCTTGAGATTTAGGAATCCTTTGGCCCAACGAATCTTTTAGGCCTGGCACCCATAGGTCCTACCTTGTTGCCAGGGCAGCAAGCATATTCTCGCCTTGATTAGAAGAGCCATATGAGCCAGGCGTGGTGGCCCACGCCTTTAATCCCAGCACTTGGGAGGCAGAGGCAGGCGGATTTCTGAGTTCAAGGCCAGCCTGGTCTACAAAGTGAGTTCCAGGACAGCCAGGGCTATACAGAGAAACCCTGTCTCGAAAAACCAAAAAAAAAAAAAAAAAAAAAAAAAGAAGAAAAGCCATATGGAGAGACTGGCTCTTGCTTAATATGCATGAGGCATGAGGCTGTGAGCCCAATCCACAGCACTGTATACACCTTTGAGGTGATGCAAGCCCTATAATCACAGCACTCTGGAGATGGAGTCAGGAAGATCAGAAGTCAAGGCCATCTTTGACTTCAAATCAAGCTCAAGAGATCTTTTTAGGAAGGGGGGAAAAAGGGCAGAACATGCAAAAGGTATCTTGTTCTCAGGGCTGGGGAAATAACTCAGTGGATAGGGACATGTAAGCTCAAGGACCAGAGATTGGATCCTGAGAACCTACACAACTGCCAGGTGAGCTAGTGACTCATTTGCAAATCTAGCCTTTGGGAGGCAGGGAAATGGAACCTCTGGACCAAGCTGACCTGCCAGACGAGCCATCTTGAGCATGCTCTGTGTTCAGTGAGAGACCACTGCCCCAGTGAGTATAGCATAGAGCAGTTGAGGAAGACTCCGGAAAACAACCTCAGGTATCCGAATAGATATGCACACACAGGCATACTCATTCCCCACAGGGTACCACCACCACCACCACACACACACACACACACACACACGTGCACACACGCATGCACGTGCACGCACGCACGCACGCATGCAGGCACGCACTCTTTAAAGGCTGACTGTCCTTGTCTCCCTTCCCAGGTGAAGTGTGAGCACTACTGGCCCTTGGATGCTCAGCCTTGCATTCATGGGCAGCTGCAGGTAATGTTGATTAGTGAGGAGGCGTCAGAAAACTGGACAGTGAGGCATCTTCAACTCTTCCATGTGAGTCCCTCTAACCCTACCAGAACCCCTCAAGGTCTCCCTGCAGTGCGTGTCCCAGAGAATTCCCTATTAGGCATAGAAACTTCTGGAGCCTCTACACCCACACCTCCTTTCAGATGAAAGAACAGCAGACTCTCTCGTTGCGCCAATTCCACTACCTGGCCTGGCCAGACCATGGAGTTCCTTACTCCCCAGACCCCCTGCTGGCTTTCCGAAAGATGCTTCGGCAATGGATGGATCAGACCACGGATGGAGGTCCACCCATTGTGCATTGCAGGTGAGGGTCACCCTGTCACTCTGTCCCTGTCCTCAGGGACTCAGTATCCATCACAGACAAGCACCCATACATAAAATTAAAAGTCAAATGACTTTTAAAAGCAACTTTGGGGCTGGACATGGTGGCATACCTGTAATCTAAGCACTTGGGAGGCAGAGGTGGGTGGGTCTTTAAGTTCTAGGCCAGCCTGGTCTTCAGACTGAGTTCCAGGACAACTGGGACTACACGGAGAAACTCAGTTTTTAAAAACCCAAACCTCTGACAGGGGTGTTACACACTCGTAGTCCCAGGACTCAGAAGGCAGAGTTAGTCAGATCTCTCTGAGTTTGAGGCCAGCCTGGTCTGCAGAGAGAGTTCCCAGAGAGCTAGGGCTACACAGAGAAACCCTGTGTGGACAAAAAAAAAAAAGAAAGAAAGAAAATGAAACAAACAAGACAGCAAAACCCCAGAACCGATTTGTTTACTGACTCTTCTTGTGAATTTCATTTCCATGTTACTAGCTGCATGGCCTGGGACATACCCTTCCTCAGCTTTCATTTCGCTATCTGTGAAGTGGGTGTGCTGATACATCTTATTTTCATACTCAGGAACACTGTAAAGATGGAGCAGAGCTCACACTAGATGACCCATGCATGCGGAACACCCCAGGCCCAGTCACTGTCTTCCTTTGCTCCCCAAACCTGGAGCAAACTGTGTCTTGCTGAGTACTGCACTCTCTGGGTGTTCCAAAACCATACAATCTCAGCACCTAGAACTCCAGACTTCTCCCCTTCCCCGCCCCAGAGGCCTGATTCCTGTCTTTTTGTTGTTGTTGTTTTGTTTTTTGTTTTTGTTTTTTGAGACAAGGTTTCTCTGTGTAGCCCTGGCTGTCCTGGAACTCACTTTGTAGACCAGGCTGGCCTCGAACTCAGAAATCTGCCTGCCTCTGCCTCCCAAGTGCTGGGACTAAAGGCGTGTGCCATCAACCGCCCAGCCTGATTCCTGTCTTGTTCCTTGCCTAGTGCTGGTGTGGGCCGGACGGGCACCCTAATTGCACTGGATGTCCTGCTGCGGCAGCTGGAGTGTGAGGGGCTGGTGGGTCCCTTCAGCTTTGTGAAGAAGATGAGAGAGAGCCGGCCACTGATGGTGCAGACAGAGGTGAGGAGCTTTCGGGGGACAATGTGGGTGTGGTGGGGGTTGAGGGCCCTTCAGGAAGCATCCCTCATTCTGTGCATCCTCCCCAGGCCCAGTATGTGTTCCTCCACCAGTGCATCTTGAAATCCCTCCAGAAGCCAGCTCCAGCCCTTGTCCCAGAGGAGGCAATGTATGAGAACGTGGCAAGCTTAGTTTATGAGAATGCATCTGCTATCATGGCCCATGAGTCTGAGTTCTCAGCTTCTGGGTGCTGAACCCAGACACAGAAATACCCAGGCCAGATCTGGACCTGTGCTGAAGCCCAGATATGTGGACCTTCAAGACAACAGGATTGAAGTCCCAGCCTCCCCAACCCCATGGGAGGAGGTCACTGGAAACGCATCTCCTGTGGTCCAAGTGCAGGAAGGGCTGGTATACTTCAACTGTGAGCCCTGTGAGTGGTGGAGCTTGAGGACAGGGTGGCTGACAGGTAGGGGTGACGGGGTGACTGACAGGTAGGGGTGACGGGGTGACTGACAGGTAGGGGTGATGGGGTGACTGACAGGTAGGGGTGACGGGGTGACTGACAGGTAGGGGTGACGGGGTGACTGACAGGTAGGGGTGACGGGGTGACTGACAGGTAGGGGTGATGGGGTGACTGACAGGTAGGGGTGACGGGGTGACTGACAGGTAGGGGTGACGGGGTGACTGACAGGTAGGGGTGACTGACAGCTAGGTTTTCTCTTCTTTGAGTGGAGATAGCTACCGCCTGGGTGTGCAGGCTCTCAAAAAAACAGGCTGGAACCTGGATTCGAAAGAAGGAATCAGGGTCTGGAATTGTACTACCTGAGCAGCAAAGGCAGGCAGGTACTTGTCCCCTTTTTACCTCAGAAACCGAATCAGTCTCCTTTACTCCGAGGCTGAAGGGAGTCCCCTGTGCTTGTGGTCTCCCTGGGCCCCGTGGCTGTACATTCTTTCCTTCTATATAATTTATTAAACTGTCCTCCCGAAGGTGGCTAACGGATTTTTGTCTCTGGAGATAACACTGGGGTAGGAGAGGGGGTTCCAAGCACCTATGGTGGGCACATTATATTCCACCACCCCCTAAAAAGTACAGGATTTGGGCTGGGAGGATAGCCCAGTTGGTAAAGTGAATGCTTTGGAAATATGGGGATCTGAGTTTGGGGCCCAGAGCCCAGGTGGAAAAATCTGGGTGTGGTGGTGGTAGGGGGCTGGCTTGTAGTGGCAGAGGTGAGGAGCCAGTGATAGGCAGATCCCTGAGGCCTGATGACTAGCCAGCCTAGCCTAATCTGTGTGTTCCAAGCCAGCGGGAGACCATCTCGCAAACCAGTATCGATAGGGATACTGAGATGGCTCAGCTGGAAAAGACCCTTCCTGTCAAGCATGGTGGCCTGGGTTCACCATCAGGACCCAGACGGTGGAAGGAGAGAGCCAGCGGCCTTCAAACTGTCCCCTGACCCCCATATGCCCACTCCCCCATACAAATGAAAAATGGCTTATAATTGCAAAAAATGTGCAATTTAATGTCTTAATAAGGTGCACAGCACTGATGGAAAACACGCTGAGTTGTCTTCTGACCTTCACACACATGCCCACATGAATGTGCACCACTGTGCACCACTATACACACCAACACACACACACACACACATACACACACACACACACACACACACACACACACACACACACACAAGAAGTATAGGTTGTGTGTTGGCTGAAGCCAGGAATTGGGTAAGGAAACACAATGTCTGAGAGCAGAGATGCTGGCGACTCTAACTTCTTGCTTTGAGAATCTGGGTAGCTAAGTCTCCAGAGAGAGGGTTTTCATAGGTTCTAAAACCGAGTGCTCTGGAATCCAGTTATTTGCATTGTAAAAAGTGTGTGTGTGTGTGTGTGTGTGTGTGTGTGTGTGTGTGTTGTGGGGGCTGGTACTCAGTGTAGATGTCCGATGACTTAGCCAGACGTCAGAACATTCTAGGGTACTAAGATCAACGTACGTGGGCGCCATGGTGGTTCTCGGGTGTGGCGGGCCGAGGGGCGGAGCAGGGCGTTCTCTCTTCTCCGGGGCAGAACACGCACGCACACATATGCACAAATACACGCGCGCGCGCGCGCGCGATCTCACACAGGGGCGCAGACATTAGCCTGGCTAGGCTCAGCCGCGCCCCCACCCTGCCAAACTGTGTGATCAGCACACAAGGGAAAGCGCCATCCACCCACGTGCTGGGGGCGGGGTCCCAGCAGCCCACAACACCTCCAGAAGGGTCCTGTCGAGACACCTAGCAGGTAGGAGCTGTTGGGACCCTCTGTCCAAGCCACATCCTCGGTCCCATTCGTGGGGGGTCTGGCGTGTGAGAGGGGTGGAGGAGGGTCGTCGACAAGGTTCAACTTTGAGCGGCAGGTTGAAGCCCTAACCAAGGAAATTGCTATGTGGAGAGGAGAGACAGGTGTGGAAACAAAGGGAGCAGGTTGGTAGTCAAAAAAAAGCAAAGAGAGACTGAGAGAGAGAGGCTAGACAACAGAGGGCAGTAGAGGCGCTGACGAGAGAAGGTTGTGGGGGACAGAAGAGGGAAGATGCCTATCTGGGGTCGAGAAAGAAGTGGGGGCCGAGCCGGTCACGAGAACAGGTGTGAAGACAGAGTCGGGGTGCGCTCAAGAGACTCATGAGCAAGAGGATGTGAAGGCCCAGCAGAGGTGCCGGGGCAGGTTCTCCACTTTACCAGAAAGAGTGGTGGTGCAAGGGGTCCCATGCGATGGGAGGAGCCACTGTAGATGCACAGATCACAGGCCGCTCTCGCTGTGCCACGGGATCCCGGACCTGGGTCCCATGGACCGGCACCGCCCGGACTTCGTTTCTGTGCGTCAGTCCCTCCCGTTGCCTTGGCAACAGGCTCGTTGCCCAGCAACCAGCACTGCTATCACCCTGCCTGGAGCCTGGCGGTCGCTCAGGGCAACAGTGGTCTGCTGGTTCCCACGCCTGCCTGCGCCCACTTCCGGTTCAAGCCCTTGGGAAGAGCAAGGAAGGGGTAGAAGAGAATGGATTGGGAAGAGAATGGGATGGGGTGGCATACAGAGGAAGTATCCCTTTGTGATGGAATTGGGTCCCCCAAAGCCTGCCACTGGCGTGAAGAGGCTGAGATTAACTCCTAGTGTGCACCAAAAATCAATGGAATTTAAGGTTCTTTGATGCGTGAGAAAACTCACTGGATGCTTTGGGTAGGAGTGGGGTGGGGTGGGGATAGAGTATTTGGGTACCTCTGCAGGAAGCACCGCAGGACCCCGACGCCATGTTCCCGGAACCCCCGACCCTGGGGTCTCCAGCGCCTAAGACACCTCCAGACTCCAGCCGCATCAGGCAGGGCGCAGGTGAGAAGACCCTGGGCTAGCCCTAGTGGACAGCCTCTCAAGATCCCCAGAGAAGGGTCTCAGTAGCAAAGACTCGGGTGGGTAGGCTGGAAAATCCCGCAGGAATCGTGGGTCGGTATCCCAGACGAGTAGACTCTGAAATAGTGAGGCAAACCAGATCACGGGTGTGGCATGGAATGGAATCAGAAGTGGATGAATGTGAACAGGCCCAGGAGTGAAAGCTAAAAGCAGTAGGGAGCGAGCAGAAATTAAAATGGGTGTAGAGACATCAGAATTATAAGAAAACAAATGTCGGCTTGGGTTAGGGCATAAATTGAGCTTTATAGGTGAGATTGGTTAGAAGGAAAATTGGGATTAAAATATAATGGAGTTGGGTGTAGGGAAAACCAGGCTAGAATCAAACTGCTGGATGGAATCAAGCGTGAGTTAGCCAGCCACCTTCCCAGTGCTTCGAATCATGTCATGTTCGTCCTTCTGCAGTGCCTGCCTGGGTCCTGGCTACCATCGTGCTGGGCTCGGGCCTCCTGGTCTTCAGCAGTTGTTTCTGTCTCTACCGGAAGCGCTGTCGGAGACGGATGGGCAAAAAGAGTCAGGCCCAAGCCCAAGTCCATCTTCAGGAAGTGAAGGAGCTGGGCCGGAGTTACATAGATAAGGTGTGACACAGCTGAGCCTCTCAATCCTTCCCTTTGTACACCCCTGCACCTTTGAATGTCCTAGCTACTATCTTCTGTCCTTGGCCCCTTCACTTTTTTTTTTTTTTTTTTTTTTTTGGTTTTTTCCAGAAAGGGTTTCTCTGTATAATTCTGGCTGTCCTGGAGCTTACTCTGTAGACCAAGCTGGCCTTGAACTCAGGCCTCTGCCTCCCACGTGCTAGGATTAAAGGCATGCGCCACCACCGCCCGGGTTTTTGTTGTTGTTGTTGTTTTTTTTTTTTTCTTTTTGCCCCTTCACTTCTTAATCCCACTTTATCCACTGGACTCGGGATCAGAGCTAGCAACTATCCACAAGAACTCTCTTGCCTGAGCTGGATTTGATGATGTATATGTATAATCCCAGCCTAGACTGTGGGATTGCTCTGAGTTCAAGGTCAGCCAGAGCTATATAGTGCCTGCATAGCCAAGCTGGGCTACAAAGTGAGACTTTGCCTCAATTAAAACCAAACCAAACCAAAGATCAGGGCTGAGAACCTGGCTCTGTACATGTCTATAGCTCCTACAGTTAGTGCTGGGGTGGGGGTAGAGACAGGCATATCTCTGTAAGCAGAAGTGGTAAATTCTACATTCAGATCTTGTCTCAAAAAATAAGGTGGAGAGTGATAGAGAAAGACACCCAATGTCGACCTCAAGCTTCCACATACACAGGAATAGATTGTGTATACCAACATGCATAGGTATACATTACATCTCAACACACACACACACACACACACACACACACACACACAGAGTCCTACTACAGCTACACTACCCTAAATATTTAGGAGAATTTATTCCAGCATAAATGTCATATATGTGGATGAATGGACACACACACATACACACGGGGGGGGGGGGAGAGAGAGAGAGAGAGAGAGAGAGAGAGAGAGAGAGAGAGAGAGAGAGAGAGAGAGAGAATGGGCAAGGACTTAGATGGACTCTTCAAAAATCAAAGACTAGGGAGATCTACCAGTGCTTGAGCGCACTTGTTACACTTGTTCCTCTTCTGTAGGACTGAGTTCTGTCCCCAGAACCCAGGTAGGGGTGACTCAGAGCCACCTGTAACTCCAGCTTCAGGGCACCCAGTGCCTCTGGACCCCATGCACATGACCATATGAAGACACACACTTACACATAATTTAAGATATAAAAATAAGTAGTAAAATAATAAAAGACAAGGCTGTGAGATGGCTCGTAGAGAGCACTGGCTGCTCTTCCTGAGGTCCTGAGTTCAGTTCCCTGCAACCACCTGATGGCTCACAACCATCTATAAAGGGATCTGATGCCCTCTTCTGGCATGCAGGTGTACATGCAGCAGAGTACTCACGTAAAATAAATAAATAAAACGAGCAAAAATAAATAAGATAAAACAAATCTTAAAAAAACGCTTTTTTTTTTTTTTAAAAAAAAAAGACAGCTAGGCGGTGGAGGCACACACCTTTAATCCCAGCACTAGTGAGGCAGAGGCGGTGGATCTCTGAGTTTGAAGCTAGCCTGGTCTACAGAGAGAGAGTTCCAGGACAACCAGAGCTGCACAAAGAAACCCTGTCATGAAAAACCACCACCACCAACAACAATAATAACAATAGCAATGATAATGATTGATAATAAAAGGCTTTGGTAGAATATTAGGCCTCTGAGTGCAGAGTAGAATGCAGGCCAGGCAGTTTGGGGTTTCCAACCCTAAGGACCATTTTTTCATCTTTTGGAACTACCTACACCTTTGTTCTCTGAGCCTCAAGCTCCTGGTAATTAACACATGCTTCCCCTCCTTGCTCAACAAGGAGCATATTATTACCTATAAGGATTCCCTTTGGGGTCCCGGAACCCAGCTTCCATTCCTATTATTTAAGCCATCCTGTGTCAGAATTAACTCCATCTTTGTCGAAATGTAAATTCTGGATGTGATGTCACACAGACCTAGTGAATCAGAACGCCTAATGAGGTGACCTTGGTATTTTGCCCCTCATCTCTGGTGGATTAGATTTACACTAGACTTTAGAATTGATGGCCTAGGTTCAAAATAACACTTATGTGCTAAGTGCCAAGCACATGGTAAATATACCATTTCTCCTGCACATTTTCCTGTGACAGTATCAATGGTGGTAATTTGTACTGTTATCCCAATACATTCATTAGGATGTGGAGGAATAAACAGTCCCAGAACTGTGTCTCACTATGTCTATTCCCTGTCCATAGCAGACATCACTAATCAAATGCTGACATATATGTTGACTTTATGCTACCATGTCTTATTCCAGACATTACTAATCAAACAAGTGTTTAGACAAACAATCATTGATGGCTTGAGGGAGGGATCTGTGAGCCTCCTGAGGCTTCTGAGCCTGGAGGGTACTCGTTTCAGGGGACAATTCCACTGGCTTGTCCCTGGTTTTCTAGGTTCAGCCTGAAATAGAGGAGCTGGACCGGTCACCATCCATGCCTGGACAGCAGGTATCAGACAAACACCAGCTAGGCCGACTGCAGTATTCACTGGACTATGACTTCCAGACTGGCCAGGTGGGTGTGAAGGAGGGTGAATGCTTTGGAGGGAGACAGTCTCAGGTACTCCAGTCCTCCCTTCTGAGTGGACCCCTGGGAGGAAGGCTGAGACTAGTGTCCTCATGCTGTTCCTGGACACCTGCAGCTCCTGGTGGGCATCTTGCAAGCTCAGGGACTGGCTGCGTTGGACCTAGGAGGTTCCTCAGATCCCTATGTTAGTGTCTATCTGCTGCCAGACAAGCGGAGGCGACATGAGACCAAGGTGCATCGGCAGACCCTGAATCCACACTTTGGAGAGACATTTGCCTTCAAGGTAAGTTTCTGTTGTCTTGGCCCTGTGGTCCTTGGCCTACATCTAGCCCTGGATTGCCAAGGACTGACCTCTTCAGCTTTTCCTGGAAGAAGACACGGCTCAGGTCGCAGATGCCAGCTTGTAGAGGGTTTGGGAAGCTGTTCATTGGGACCTAGAGTTATCCCTGAGAGCACTGTCAGTCAATTGCCTTGGTCGTTGTATATTACTATTTGTGTTCTGTTCACACGTTGGTTTCCTTCTGTGGATCCCTGTACTTTACTGAGGTCACTGGAACCTCACTGCCCCACTCTACTTCCACCTGAATATGCTGCCCTCCACTTCCTCTCTGATTTCCTACCCGCCCCTTCGTATTCCCTTTCACCAGGTCCCATACGTGGAACTAGGGGGCAGAGTGCTGGTCATGGCGGTGTATGACTTTGATCGGTTCTCCCGCAACGATGCCATCGGGGAGGTGCGGGTGCCTATGAGTTCAGTGAACCTGGGGCGGCCGGTGCAGGCCTGGAGAGAGCTGCAGGTGGCTCCCAAAGAGGAGGTGAGTATTGCGGCCCCGCCCATCCCTACTCTGGACCAATCAGATCACAGACTTTACCAACGTCTGCAAGCCCCGCCCCCAACCCGTTGGGGGTTTTGTTTGTTTGTTTTTGTTTTTGTTTTGTTTTGTTTTTGCACAGATGCCAGAGGGCGTCCCTGGAGCTTGACTCTGGAGCATCCCATTTCAAAGCCTGTGGGCTAGGGGCAGCAGCCCGACTTAAGTGATAAGTTCTATTTCTCCTTTTAGCAAGAGAAACTGGGGGACATCTGCTTCTCTCTCCGTTATGTCCCCACGGCCGGGAAGCTCACCGTCATTGTCTTGGAAGCTAAAAACCTGAAGAAAATGGATGTAGGAGGACTCTCAGGTGTGTGAGAAAAAAAATTATGTAAGGGTGTTTGTGTGTGTGTGTGTGTGTGTGTGTGTGTGTGTGTGTGTGTCCATGGCTTTCTCAGCCTGCTTATACCAGCAAGGACCATTTATCCAGGAATGACACCACCCACGGTGATCTGGTTCTCCAACATTAATCCCTAGTTAAGAAAATGCCCTAGGGATGGAGAGATGGCTCAGAGGTTAAGAGCACTGGCTGTTCTAGAGGTTCTGAGTTCAATTCCCAGCAAACCACATAGTGGCTAATAACCATCTATAATGAGATCGGGTGCCCTCTTCTGGCCTGTAGGCATACATGCAAGCAGAATGCTGTATACGTAACCAATAGATCTATCTTTAAACAAACAAGAACAAAAACAAACGCTATTCAGAACAGGGAGTGTGCTTTTTTGCCTAAGGTTCTTGACCTGGGGGGTCTCTTAGGGGATAGCAGAACCTGATACAGACCTGGTTTCATCCGGAAAGGAGGGATCTGAGAGGTGAATGGGGGTTATTCTCAGGAGGTCCAAAGGAGAGGCCTCATTGCTTTCACACCACCTGACCCCCATGAGCCCGGCAGTGGGGTGTTCAAGGAGGCCTTCTTTCCCCAGATCCCTATGTGAAGGTGCACCTGCTCCAGGGAGGTAAAAAGGTTCGCAAGAAGAAAACCACCATTAAGAAGAACACCCTGAACCCCTATTACAACGAGGCCTTCAGCTTTGAGGTGCCCTGTGACCAGGTGCAGGTGAGTGCAGCCATGCCCCCGTTTCTACCAGAATGGTTCCACCACAGGAGCCCCCAAGGGTAACAGTGGCAAAGGGAAAGAAGCCTGGTTACATTGAAGAAGCCAGATCCTAAGGTCTGAGGTCTGATTGTCCATCTCCATTTCCTCCATTGGAGACCAGGAGGCCCAGCCTGGCTGTGGGCATGATCTCCCCTTAAGCAAGACTTGTAAGTGTGGACAGAATGCCTGTCCCCAGCAAGCCTTGTCCCCAACAGGCCCAGACATTCCATTTCCAATAGAAAAAAAGCCTTTATGTGATCGTTAGAGACAGAGCTGGCCAGGTTATGGCTTGGCCGTGGCACCTATGGCAAAGACTTGAATGTTTGCCCCTCTTCCGAGCCCTGATCTCTTAACCTCTGGACAACGAATCCTGTGAATTTACCACTCTAGAGGTTTGTTTTAAACAAGGTGTTGTGGTGCACACCTTTAATCCCAGCACTCTTTAGGTAGAGGCATGGGAACTTTATGAGTTTAAAGCCAGACTGTTCTATACAACAAGTACCACGCCAGACCACTGCATAGCATAGTGAGACTCTTTCTAAAACAAAAGGAAAGGAAGGAAGTCTTTCCTTTCAAAGGAATAAAAGCTCCTGGGTACCTTTTTGTCCTTTCCCACTGCCATGCCTCTCTGCCCCAAACTCCTGCAGCAGTGTCTCTACATAGCCTGGTCACGGGGAGACAATGACCCCCGCGCCCCTCTTCATGCCTCCTTCCTAGTCCCCCTTTCTCTCTGACCCTACAGAAAGTCCAGGTGGAGCTGACTGTTCTGGATTATGACAAACTGGGGAAGAATGAGGCCATCGGGAGAGTGGCGGTGGGCGCAGCAGTCGGTGGGGCTGGCCTGCGGCACTGGGCTGACATGTTGGCCAACCCCAGGCGCCCCATTGCCCAGTGGCACTCTCTGCGGCCCCCTGACAGAGCCAGGCCAATACCAGCACCCTGATTTCCATCAAGCAAGCACCTGACCCCAGATCCCTTGCTCCTAGACCCTTATCCCTCTCCCTGCTCCCCAAACATTGCATTCATTCCTACTTCCACATTGGAAATGTTTCCAAGTTCCATCCAATACCACTCCTATACCCAGAAACCACAGTGAGCCTGCGGGGAGGTGGGAGAGCCGGGAAAGTCTGGTATCCCCTGCCCCAGGGTCCTACCCTCTGCTTTGACAATCAGCTGTGAAGCCTCTGATTTCCTTTTTCCCAGTCTCTTACCTCTTCCCACACAGCTTGACTCCTATGCTGCTCTTGGGGCCAAATAAAATACTCAATAGCTTAGAGGCCTGGCTCCAGTGCTCCTTGGTATGTGTGGGTGTGGGTGTGCAGGATACAGTGGCTGGAACCAAGAATGACGCTCATCTCCAGGCCCAAAGGCTTGCCAGGGCAGAGTTAACACTGGACACCCTGAACACTCACTACCTACCTACCACTCACCCATTTACACACTTATCCATCCCACTCCCTCCCCCCCCCCCCCAACCTTGGTTTTTCTCATAAGAAAACGAACAGACAAACTTGTGATAGTAATACCTGCTGTGTGACTGCTGTGGAGAGACAGGGAGAATTCCCTTACTCATGAATGAGTCTGTCTACTCACCAGCCAGGTAAGGAGTGGATCAGTGCTCACACTCTCTCACCAGGGGATTCTAGGCAGGGGCTCTACCACTGAGCAACACCCTTGACATCTTACTGGGTGATTCTAGGCAGGAACTCAACCACTGAGCTACACCCTCAGCCCCTTACCGTACCACTGAGCCACGCCCCCAGCCTCACACTGGGGGATTCTAGGCAAGTGCTCTACCACTGAGCCACACCCTCAGCTCCTCACTGGGAGGTTCTAGGCAGGGGCTCTACCACTGAGCCACACCCCCAGTCCCTCACTGGTGGATTCTAGGCAAATGTTCTAACCCCCTAAGCCACACCCTTGACCCCTCACTGAGCAATTCTAGGTGAGAACTCTAACACTGAGCCACACCCTCAGTCCCTCACTGGAGAATTCAGGGGAATCACTTCCATTGATCCTCATCTTTAGCCATCTTTTTACCTAAGTCGACTGTCCTCACTCTGTACCTAGACAGGTCTTAAACTTGTCACCACCCCACCTCATTGTCCCTAGTATCTGAGATGCCAGGTCTGCAACACCAGGCCAATGCGCACAAGATTTTCATGCTCAGTTGTACATTTTTCCCTCTCCTCCTTTCTCCCTTTTTCTCTTTCTCTTCTTTCTCTTTATTTCTCTTACCTCATTTCTCTTCTCCCATCTTATTCCCTGAGGTTTTCCGTGTAAGTGTAAACCAAGACTAGACACAGCCCAGACCTTATTCCTCAGTGACTTACTCCTATCAAGGAAACAAAGTAGATAAGTTTCCAACTGAAATCTTCAGAAAGTCCATGGTCATACTACTCTGAAGTCTCAAGAGTCCATGGCCACGCTACCCTGAAATATCCAGAGACTCTATGGCCGAGTCATCTTCACGGTGCCTCACCTTATCTGTAGCAGGGTGGTTATTGGAGAAAAAGTCAATGGTAGCATTCCCCCCTCTGTCTTTCAAGACATGTTGCTTTTCATCATATACTTGATCCACGTCATCTCTCCCCAAACAGGATTTGGCATGGTGGACAGGTCTCTGCTATTTGGGAAGGGAGTTCTCTCAACAGCAGGCTAAGTAGGAAATGGGGCATGAAGTATCCCCGGACACTTGAAAAAGAATATAAATTTGTCCCCTGAACTTCCCGGTAGCCAATGAGCAAGGAAATCAGATCAATTACATGGATTATGATGTCCACAGGATTTAATTTCTTCCCACAAAATCTCTGGGCATGGTGGCATACACCTTTAATCCCAGCACTCTGGACACAGAGTTAGGCAGATCTCTGAGAGTTGGAGGATAGCCTGGTCTACAGAGCAAGTTCTAGGACAGCCAGGGCTGTTACACAGAGAAAAAAAACCCGCTGGAGTCTAGCTCCAGTGGGGTTCAGGTCTCAAAGAGAAGATGTGGAGTCAGTGAGGGAAGGAGACTGACACAATTTCAGGATAGTTCATTTGTTTATTAAAATAAAGATACAGCTTTTATGCTCTATAATTGCATAGAGGTTTAATCTTAGGTAATGTTGAAAACAGATGTGTTGCGTGTAATTTTAAAAATCCATGCTTGCTCCTTTGCCCAGGGCTGCGCCCTTGCTAACCTGGTTATCTCTTCATCCCCACTGGCTTTGCCAAGCCCGAGCTCCGAGATTGCTCTCCCACCAGGCCAAGCTACACCTGGTTACTACTTACCTGGGGCTCAGTTCTTTGCCTGATCCTCCAAAGCCCACTGAATTCTGTGCGATTGTGCTCTTTCTCTTCCAGCCCACTTTAACACCACAAATGGGAAACACCAGACAGTTCTAACACTTTAAAGCCAGCCAGATAACACAACTGCTGGGCGCAGAATCTATTGCCCTAAACTCATCAGTCATCTAATATCAGGATTCTGCTGGTAGCAGAGGCTGCCACCGGTTCTCATAGCCCCAGGCCTTACATGGTGTGTGCGATCCTCTCCCCAAAGCCTAGCCACAAAGCACCCTCTCTGTTTCTTCCTCTGAAGTCCCGCCTTGTTTCCTTCACCCAGCAATGGGCTCCCACCATCTTTATTGACACAATCAAGAACCAATTAGGAAAACAATACCTCCACCTACACACACTTAATGGTTCCAAGAAATACAGGATCTTTTCAGACTGTTTTTAAACCCACTTTGCCCTGTTTCTCAACATCCAGAATGAGAGGGGCAATCAACTTTAACACAGTATTTTTCTTTGAAGCAAAAGCAGTCAGTTCAGCAAGCATCTAACTCCCTGTTGTTAGGTTCGGCAACCCCACCAGCTGCCCGTTTGCATTTCCTCCTGCACACTCTAATCCTTTGTGGTCGGGGGTGGGGTGTGGGGTGGGGGGAAGCCGACATTGAATCCTGAGCAAACTTATATGAGGAATTTTCATTCCTCAAGGGGCATGACGCAGCATGTGTACCATGTAACATAATAAGCACTGGGGTTGGGCTGGCGAGATGACCCAGCTGCTAAGAGCACTGACTGCTCTTCCGAAGGTCCTGAGTTCAAATCCCAGCAACCACATGGTGGCTCACAACCATCTGTAATGGGATCTGATGCCTTCTTCTGGTGTCTGAAGACAGCTACAGTGTATAATAATAAACAAATTCTAAAATGAGCACCAAATCTGCTCCTCGTGGGACCTCCCCGATTTCGCCAATCATCCCATAAGTCGCGTGCCCAGGGAATCCATCATGGGCACTACTCTACCCTTATTAACTGAACTCCTGCCCTCAGCTGCCAAGGCCTCTGGCTCCGGGCCTGTTGTTTCTCTCCAGGGTGGGCTTTCATCCTTGGGACTGGGCATAAGTGCCTAAGAGTTTCTAGAACTATCTTTCAGTTAACAAACCCTTAACTTCTCTATTCTTGGTACAAATGGGAGCACAAAGGGGCTTCTTGTGTAGGAGTAGGCAGAGTTGTCATGCAGATTTCCCCCCTGAAGACTTATTTTGTTTAGACAGACTGACTGGCACTGCAGACATTCACCCTCCTCCAGCCGGAGCGCATACATAAAAAAGCCCCCATAACACACAGTGAAGATCATTGAAGATGAAAGTGAGTGGGTGCTGGAGGGCGGTGATCCATGATGTTGATGTGCTGAAACATCGTCAAGCAGCAATGGTCGCCGTGCGGTCCACACCAAAATCCTGTCTGGAAAAACCACCCCCCAAAAAGAAAGAAAAATGAAAAAATAATTCCACAAAATTATAGCAGTTGTTTCTCCTGTGTGACCGTGTGTGTTGCTCTTATGAAGTCTGTGTCATTTACAATGAACTGTTCCCACCACTGCTGCCATGGCACCCTCACAGCAGCCTCATGCTAAGTACAGCGTTGATTCCTCACAAGTGAAGAGAAGTCGCTTGGAATCACATCGCCAATATGTTTGACCTTAAGTCCTGTACTTGAACCTGTTACGATGCATTTTTAAAGCTTTATTTCTTTTATTATTTTGTGTATATGAGTGTTTTACCTGCCTCTATATTTGTGCACTATGTACGTTCCTGGCGTCCTCTAAGGGCAGAAGAGAGCACTGGATCCTTGGGACCAGAGTTAGTAAAGCACTGGGAGCCACCATGTGGATGCTAGGAGCCAAGCCCAGGTTCTCTGCAAGAGCAGCAAATGCTCTTAACCCTGGAGCCAACTCTCTAGTCCCCAAACTTGTTATGATTTTGGGGAAGATATAAGATATCGGGGGTCTCTGCTTCTTTTTTTCATCTCAACAAAAACAGGCCAATACAAAGAGAACCATAACAAATAGCCACTCATATTAAGAAATAAATCCACCCACAGGGACCCACAGAGAATGAACTGCTCAACAGAGAATATGCACGGGACAGACCTATGCCTTTGCACATATGGAACAGTGCATCTCAGTCTTCATGGGGACCCCTAACAGCAGGAGCAATGGCTCTCTCTGCCTCTGTTGACTGCCTTTGGATCCTTTTCCCCTTTCTGGGCTGCCTTGTCTAGCCTCAATAGGAGATGTGCCTAATCCTACTGCATCTTGAGATGCCAGAGCTGACTGATATCCATGGGAGGGCTTTTCTTGTCTGAGGAGAAAGGAAGAGCTGAAAGGTGAGATTGGGATGTAAAGTCAATTAATTAATTAATTAATTATAAAAAAGATATAAAAAGACAGACAGTAAAAAGGGAAGAAAGAAAGAGAAAAAGAGAGAAAGAAGAAAGAAAGAAATCCAGGGTCTGCAGAGTCGGCTCAGTGGGGAGGGGCACTTGATGTCCTTGCAGAGCATAGATATCATCCACTCCAGGTCATGATATCATCCACTGCGGGTCACACCACTTGTAATCTGAGTTCCAGGAGATCTGATGTCTGTCTTCTTCTGACTTTTACAGGCACTGGACACACATGTAGTGCACAAACATGTAGGTAACACACACACACACACACACACACATCTAAGCCAGGTGTGGTGACACATGCCTTTAGTGCTAGCACTCAAGAAGCAAAGGCAGGTGGATTTCTGTGAGTTCAAGGTCAGCCTGGTCTATATATGGCAAGTTCCAGGACAACCAGACCCATGTAATAGAGAGACCTTGTCTCTCTCTCAAAAAAAAGGAGTATTCTTTAAAAACAAATTGAAAATAAGTCCTTTGGCCAGTTGTGGTGGCAGATGCTGGTAGGATTTGCTGAAGGAGGCAGAGGCAGGAGGATCACGAGTTTTAGGCCAACCTGGGCTACATGGTAAAAAGAAAAAAGAAGTCTAGTGAATGTTGAGGTGACTTATGGAGGTCAGGGAGATCTCTGAGGCAACACTTGAATGACATACTAAGAATAAATGGCAGGCATACCGATGCGGGAGAAACAGAATAGAACGTTATTCCATCACAGGAAGGAGTCAAACCTGAGAAGCTGGTGCTTGTGTGTCAACCTGAGATCAAATGCAAACACCAAGAGCAAAGGCAGGCATGGCCAATGCTACCGTTGGGGAGCAGAGATCCACAGATTTGAGGGCAGCCTAACAAGAATGATGAACACCAGACACCCCTCTGTGGCATCTGCATTTTCATGGCCACAAGCACCCACACATGGGTGTGCATACATGCATATGGTACAAAACACACAGAAAGGAGCGAGGTGTTCTGCTTCATCGTGAGTCTGGAATTATATGATGTTATAAGTTATGCTATACATTTCTCTTTGCCTTATTGTGTGAGTTTTTGACTGCCTGTCTGTCTGTCTGTCCCCAGCATGTATACTGTGTACCACCTACATGTATATCCTCAGAGGCCAGAAGAGAGCATCAGATTTCCCGGGACTGGCATTATATACCGATGGTTGAAAGCTGACTGACATGTGGGTGTTGGGATCTGAATCAGGTCCACTGGAAGAGCAACCAGCGCTCTTGACTGCTGAGCCAGCTCTCCAGCCCTCTCTCTGTGTATAATGATGCTTGAACTATTACACCTACTTCTATCCCGTGACCCCCACCCCACAGGATTGAATTATAGTCTCGTACTATCACACCTGGATTGATGTGGTGCTGGGATGGAACACAGTGTTTCAGTCACGCCATTCCTGAAGGTATCGTTTCTGTAGCATTGTCTCGATTAGTTTTTGTCCTTCATTCTAGTAAGTTCTTCTATTGCTTAACATGATCTGAGAGACCAGTGTTAGGTATCTTCCCAGGAGGAAGATTTCTAAATTTGTATTTGAAAATTTTATTCTTTGTGTGTGAGTGTGTGTGTTACTCAAGTGTTTGTGGGTGCCAAAAGAGGTGAGAAGAGGGCATGAGAGCCCTGGGGCTGAAAGTACAGGCCGTTATGATCCTTCTGATGTGGTGCTGAGAACTGAACTCTCCCGTTCTCTAGGAGAGCAGAAAGTACCTTTATTTTTTATTTTATTTTATTGTTTTGTTTTTGTTTTTGTTTTTGTTTTTTGAGACAGGGTTTCTCTGTGTAGCCCTGGCTGTCCTGGAACTCACTCTGTAGACCAGGCTGGCTTCGAACTCAGAAATCCGCCTGCCTCTGCCTTCCAACAGAAAGCACCTTTAACTGCTGAACCTTTCTCCAGCTCCCAGCTCCAGGAGGGAGGATTTTTTTTTTTTTTTTTTTTAGCTTTTATACAGTGCGGTAGCCTTTGCTGGGCTAGAATAAGATATGGCAAACTGGTCTTGAACCACTGATTTTCCTACTTCAGAATGTTGGTATTACAGGTCTGTGCCATGGTGCCTGCTAAAGATGTATTATTGAGTAATGACTGTGAGTAATAGCCTGATCATATATTCTAGAAAAATCTACTGAGCAAGGTCCTGTTTTTCACCTAGTGAGGCCTGTATTCAGACAAGAGCCCAGGTGTAAAAGAAACAAAAACAAAAGAACAAAACAGAGATGTGAAGGCATGTCTTGGCTTCCTGTTATAATTTGGATTCACAGAGATTTCATTAGAATCCAGGAGTGGTGGCTCACAATATTTAAACCAAGGCCAGGAGGACTGCTGCGAGTTCGGAGTAACTCGAATAAAGAGGGACTCTGGCTCAAAAAGAAGAAGAGGAGGGAAAAGAAGAAGAGGGGAGGAGAGGAGGAGGGGAGGGGGAGAAGAAGGAAGAGGAGGAGGAAAGAAGAAAAAGGAAGAAAGGAAGGAAGGAGAGAGAGAGAGAGAAAGAGAGAGAGAGAGAGAGAGAGAGAGAGAGAGAGAGAGAGAGAGAGAGAGAGAGAGAGAGAGAGAAAAGAAAGAAAAAGAAAAGAAAGACAAACAGGGAAGACATTTCGTTCAGTTCTGATTTAATTTGAAGCAGCAAGGTAGATCCTCCCTTTCCTAGAAATTTGGAGGACGGATCCAGAAAGCAGGCACCCTACTCTGGTCCGGCTGTCGTTATGACAACCGCGTCCGGTGTCCAGTTTCAGACCACACCGCAGCCATCTCCCGGAGCTTCTATTGGTCAAAAGTTCATAGCGAGCGGCACCTTTTCACGTTAATTGGTCAGTTGATAGCAATAATGCAAAACCACCTGCTCCCATTGGGTGATGACTCAGAGTGGGCGAAGCCTCTGGGAAACTGTTGTGGTGGCTTCCAGGAGCTCAGCACAGGACCCTACCTACGGATATTTTGAAGAATAAAGGTGAGGGGATTAACGTGGAGGCGAAGGGGTAAGAAGCGGGGCAGCGAGAAAGGGAGGGATGAGATGGACAAATGTGGAATTCCCCGGACTCCTGTCCCACAGAGCGATGACCACGCCTGCGGGCTCGGGCACCGGTTATGGTAGTGTGTCCTGGTGGGGTCTGTCCCCGGCGCTGGACCTACAGGCAGAAAGTGAGTCTACCCTAAGACCACACACGGTCTTAGACAGAGGTGCCTTTCCTACTACAACTGTGGACTGTGCTCACAGCCCACAGCACTTGTGTCTGTGGTAGGGGATGCTGATGGGATGTGTATACCAACGTTCCCTAAATTAACTGGCTTGGGGAGAAGGGTTAATACTGAGTGCTATAAGGCAAAGGTATCGCTGTTTTTTGGAATCCAGGCTCGGCGTATCAAGCCTGCTGGTTTCTTAACTTCTAAAGTTAGCTAACTGCAGGAGAGACGAGCAGTCGACTCTGCCTGCTATCGTCTTGCCAGGTCCTCCTGTAGACCCAGATTCACAGTCGAAAACAGAGCGCAAGGTCCCAGAACTGGATGCCCTGCTGTTAGGTTCTGTGGATGGTAGACACATGCTGCGGACCCTGGCCAGGGCAGCGCTCTGGCCTCTCAGGAGCTTCAATGTGAGTTGGGATTCTGGGATCCTGGTTGGAGTGGAATGAACGGCCGATTCCTGAGCCTTTGAGAGAAGAGAGGATTGCAATGAAAGTTTCCAGGTCCTAGAGGTTAGGCTGTGGATCTGAAGAGTCTCAGACCTTGTCCTAGGGAAGTAAGGTCCTGGGATTTGAGGCCCCTGGGCTTCAGTAAGAGCGAGAGCCCAAGAATCAGGTCTCCAGCCGGGCAGTGGTGGCATATGCCTTTAATCCCAGCACTTGGGAGGCAGGTGGATTTCTGAGTTCGAGGCCAGCCTAGTCTCCAGAGTGAGTTCCAGGACAGCCAGAGTTACACAGAGAAACCCTGTCTCAAAACAAACAAACAAACAAACAAACCCCAAAAAATCAGGTCTCCAGAGTGAGTTCCAGGACAGCTAGGGCTACACAGAGAAACCCTGACTCAAAAAAACAAAACAAAACAAAACAAAACGAAACAAAACCAAAAACAAAACAAAACAAAAAATCAGGTCTCCAGGAGTGGTGTGAGGGGTGATCTCGAATCTAGACTTATGGCTTAAGAGAGAGACCTAGCAAGCTGGATCTAGTGGTTAAAGCCTGTAATCATAGTTGCTCCGGAGGCTGAGGCAGGAGAAGCATCGTAAGTTCAAGGCCATCCTGGGCAACAGAGAGTTCAAGGGCGACCTAATGAGACTATGCCTCACAATAGAAAGAAAAACAGGGGGGGGGGGGGATGTGCTGGGAATGGAGTTCAGTGGTGGAGTGCTGCTCTAACTTTTACAAGGTCCCTGGTTGGGTTCCATCTCCATACAGGGGTGTTGGGGGAGGCTGGTGTTCTGGGCTCCTAGGTCTGCAGAATTGTCTTGTCTGTCACTCGTGCAGTTTTATGTGCTGGAGAATAATCTGGAAGCGGTAGCCCGACACATGCTGATCTTCAGTCTAGCCCTAGAGGAACCTGAGAAGATGGGGCTCCAAGGTCAGTTGCTTAAGACTCTAGCATTCAGCCAGGGAGGTGGGTATGTCTATAATCCCAGCACTTGGAAGGCAGAGGCATGTTGTGTCCGGCCAGCCGACCACATGTTTTGGGTCCTAGGCTGGAAAGGCATGTTGGAAACCTGGAAGAGAAGAAGGGCTAGGCTGCGCGAGATAAGGAAGGAACCAAGACAAGCTTTCTGCTCAAGGTTCAATTTTAATGTCAGCAAACACGCTTTATAAAGAAAAGGGGAGGCCCGTCCCTGGCCAAGCAAAGTTCCTTTGAAGTAGATAGGTCAGCCTTTTAGTGGGAACTCGCAAAGATCGCAGTTCGGTGTTAACTCTGGAAGATTCTTGGAAGAGAACCGGTTCAGGCCTCTGGCAGGTTGAGCCTCAGGCAGGTAGTGGCACATCAAAGGAGCAGCACAGCAGGTGGCTCCGCTCAGGCGGTGGTGGATGGTCACAGCCAGCCTTGCTGGGCTGGAAGGAGGTAACAGAGGCAGGCAGATTTCTGAGTTCCAGGACAGCCAGGGTTACACAGAGAAACCCTGTCTCAAAATGAATGAATGAATGAATGAATGAATGAATGAATGAAACAAAAGACTCTAGCATTCAAATTCAAAGCTCCCACCCCCAAAGATACTGGCCTTCCAATGGTGTGATTTAAAGCTTTGGAGATGGGATGGACCTGGTAGTGCACACCTTTAACCCCAGCACTCCAGGGACAGAGGCAGGTGGGTTTCAAAGCGTTCAAGGCCAGCCTGGTCTACATAGTGAGATCCAGGCCAACCAGGGTTCATAGTGAAACCCTGTCTCAAAAATACAAAATAAATAAACCTTTGAAAACGTAGCTCAGCTAGTAGAGCGCTAGTGTGCACAAAGCCCCAGGTAGGGTGGCACAAGGTCACAGCTCTAGGGAGGTGGCCAAGAGGTTCAGAAATTCAGGTTGTCCTTAGCTACACAGTTTTAGGTTTTGTGGGGTGTATCACATGCCATTTCAAAAAACAAACAAATGGAGTCTGTGAAGATGGCTCAGCTGGTAAAGGTGCCTTCGATCAAGCTTGATGATCCGGACTTAATCTCTGGGACTATAAGAGAACTGTCCCCTGAAGGTCATCATCTGATACCCACACATGTGTTATAATAGGAACACACACAATAAATAAAATGTAAAAGGCAGAGAGAGAGAGGGGGGGGAGAGAGAGAGAGAGAGAGAGAGAGGAGAGAGATCTTCAGTTTTTATTTCCTATGTCATCCTTTGCAAAATGCAGATTCCACTAATGTGGGCCTTAATATATATTTATTTAGTGAGTGCATGTGCGAGCCACGGATTACAAGTGGAGGTCAGAGGACAACTCACGGGAGTTGGTTCCCTCCTTCTACCGTATGAGTCTCAAGGACAGATCCTTAGACTTGGCAGCAGGCATTCTTACCCACAGAGCCATCTTGCCATCCCCCACCAATAGGACTCCATTCGAGGATTCTATAGAAAAATGTGTAGTGTTTGGCTTATAACACCAGCTCAGTTCTCTTCTTCCACCACTTGTATTCATTCCAAAGTTCAAACTCAGTTCATCATCAAACTTGGTTGCAGGTACCTTTAACCCTTGCCCTCTGGCCCCCAGGTCCCATAACTCAGTACAGCTTAGTACATCTGAATAAAATTTTTAGGGGTGAGAGGCACTGGGGAGTTAAGACAGAGATATATTGTTGTAGATCAGGCTGGCTTGGACTTTTGGGAATCCTCCTGTCTCAGGCTCCACAATGGGAGATTATAGACACAAGTTGCTCTAAGCAATGGTGTTGTTTTTATTGTTAGTATAGTTGGTCATTGCCACTTGTAGCTCAGGGCATTGAGAATATATTGTTCTTAAACAACTCGAACTTAGTTTATCTGTAGCTCTCTTCTGTAAGATTTGTAAAATTCTAACAAATACACACACACACACACACACACACACACACACACACACACACCACACACACACCCCACACACACCCCACACACAAATAGCTCATTTGGTAGAATGAGCCCAGCACATGGAAGTCCCTTTGGTTTCATCCTTTTTGTTTGTTTGTTTTTGAGACAGGGTTTCTCTGTATATCCCTCACTGTCCTGGAACTTCTTCTGTAGACTAGGCTGGCTGGCCTCAAATTCAGTGATCTGCCTGCCCCTGCCTTCCAAGAGCTGGGATTAAAGGTATGCGCCACCACCACCCAGTGGGTTTCATCCTTAATACCAAATGAAAAAGACAAAAAAAAAATGGTGTTACAATATTAAATTATTTCATCTTTATTGTGGAGTTTGGGGTGTTTTGATTTGGTTTTGGTTTTGGTTTTGGTTTGCTTTCAGATAGTTTTATTGTATTCCAGGGGCTATGTCACCCTTTTCTGATCTCTGAAAAATCTTGCCCATGGTGAACAGATGTACACACTCAGGCACACACACACACACACACACACACACACACACACACACACACACACCGAATAAAAAGTTTAATTTATTAAAAGTATATTTTAAAGACAAGACTTGAGACTATATGTCAGCTTGCTTTGCTTTTGGGAAGTCCCAGCTTCAATCAGCAGTGCTGGGTGGTGGTTGCAGTTCCTGGATTGGTGCAGTTTGTCAAGTCTCCCTCCCTGTTTCATCCTTCCCTCCTCCAGAGCGGAGTGAGACCTTCCTGGAGCTGTGGGGGAACGCGCTGCTGCGACCCTCGGTAGCTGCCTTCCTGCGCGCTCAGGCTAGCCACCTGGCTAATCTGGTCCTGGAGCCTGATCGCCTGGAGGAGCAACTACCCTGGCTTAGTCTTCGGCTGCTCAAGGTGCCACAGCTGCCCACCTTTGTTGGAGGGAAGTGGAATTTGCTTGAAATTTGGGTGGCTGCAGGAAGAATGGAAATGAGCAGTTCAGAGGAATTGAGGGGCTGGAGCAGGCTGGCGTGTGTGTGTGTGTGTGTGTGTGTGTGTGTGTGTGTGTGTCCTAATTCCACAATTCCACCTCTGTAACTCCCACTACTGTGGCCTAGGGTTAGGGGAGACTTTGCTCTCTGTGCCTCATTTTTTCCGCCCCCATAATCACTACCACCTAATGGGATGGAAGGGGAGCCCTCACTGCGTCTCTGTCACTCTCCATGTTTTCCTGGCTGTGCAGTTCCGCGAGCGGGATGCCCTGGAGGCCGTGTTCCGTTTCTGGTCTGGTGGGGAGAAGGGACCTGAAGTCTTTCCCATGAGTCGCCTTTGGGACTCGAGGTTGCGCCACTACCTGGGTTCCCGCTACGATGCCCGGCGTGGTGTTGCCGACTGGGACCTACGCATGAAGCTGCATGATCGAGGGGTGAGGAAGCTTTGAAGCAGGTGGCCAGCATCTGAGTCCAGAGAGAAGGAAGAGGGCGGAGACTCCGCCCCCATATATGAGGAAGGGGGTCTAAACTCCTACCTAGGTCTGAGGAAGGAGGTCTGGACCCTGGAGTTTGAAGTTGGAGGAATTCCTATAGGTATAAGGTTGGGGTTCCTATACCAGATTAATCAGGGCCTTTTTCCCTATCCTCTACTCCAGGCCCAAGTTATCCATATCCAGGAATTCCGACGCTGGCGGGATACAGGTGTTGCCTTTGAACTCAGAGACTTGAGTGCTTACCATGTGCCCAACAGGACTCTGGCATCAGGTCGCCTCCTGAGCCACGTGCGTGTCTACCGCAGGCCTGGACTGCGTATTTTAGGTATCTACCAGTACAGGTCCCCAATTTGGACCTCACTTGCGATCTCATACCTTTGGTTTTTTTCCAGCGTGGGGAACGCGTGGCTGCGCGCGGATACTGGGGGGACATCGCCACGGGGCCCTTTATGGCTTTTGGCATCGAGGCGGACGACCAAAGCCTCTTACGGACGAGAAACGGACAACCAGTCAAGGTGTGGGCCTGGTGGGGCTAGGGTTAGGGCCAGCAGACAAGTTCCTGTTCTCGGCCTTCCAAGCCTGCCTTTTCCGCCTAGTAGCGCCAACGCTTTTTTGAGCTCCACCTCTTATTTTGGTCCAGTGTCTCCATCCAAGTAACAGGCTCTGTCCCCAACTTCTTGGTCCCTATCTTGGAGAGCTATGATCCAGTTCTCTTACTAAGTCCTAAATCCAGCCCCGGAAAAGTAACAAGGAATTCTAGTTTGGGGCTGGCTGTATACATTAAGCCCCGCCCCTACCCACCCCTATTGTTCAAAGCCTAACCTCTGCACCTCCCCCTTTCTCCCCGCAGACTGCGAGCGAGATCACGCAGCACAACGTCACAGAGCTGTTCCGAGAAGTAGCCGCCTGGAGGGGCCCGAGAGCCATCCAGGGGAATGTGGAGGAGACAGAGTCGCCCGAGCCAGATGGTAGGTAGCCAGCAGCTGCAAACTGCAGATAGTCACTGTTTTTTCCCCAAGCTTTGACGGAGCTGGTTTGGAATACCTGGACAGTTGCTCTCTCGTTGATATTCGTTCTCTTTTTCTCTCTTGTCCTCCCTTTCCCAAACCCTGAACCCCACCAGTAGGATTCTCAGCCCTCTCTGGAGTTCTAACTGGGAACCTTTACATTCCTCCCTACACCCTTTCCCTACATGGATTCTGGCTGTCCTTCTTTCTATTCCAGTCCTTAACTCACCTCTCCCTAGGTGCCTTCATTCAAGGGACCATTCACTTTCTTTCCTGTCTGTAAAATGGGTCTCTGCCTCGTGGGCCCACCTCCCCAGATTTGCAGCAATTCAGTTCAGCCAAAGGATTAAAAAAAAGGAAGGCTTCTAGAAAGACATGGAAGGTCGATAATATAGCTCAGCAAGGAGACGTGCTTGCCGTCAGGGCCTTGTAGCTCAAGTTCTATCCCTGGGATCCAAGTAATGGTGGACAGAGAGAGATGACTCAGTAAAGGTTGCCACCTGACCTACACACACTTACCGAGGCACACACCATCACCAAAATAAATAAATAAATAAATAAATAAAATAACTTTAAAGAAAAGGCTAAGAAAGTTGGGCGTGGACAGTGAATGCCTGTCACTCAGAAGGCTGAGGCAGGAGAAAATGCCTGGTTTGGGTCACAATTCCAGATATCTTCAGCTACAAGAGCCTGACTCAAAACAAAAGTAGAAAATAGGGAGTGTTGCCCCTTCTTAGAATTGGGAACAAAACACCCCATGGAAGGAGTTACAGAGACAAAGTTTGGAGCTGAGATGAAAGGATGAACCATCCAGACACTGCCCCACCCGGGGGTCCATCCCATAATCAGCCACCAAACGCAGACACTATTACATACGCCAGCAAGATTTTGCTGAAGGGACCCTGATATAGCTGTCTCTTGTGAGGCTAAGCCAGTGCCTGGCAAATACAGAAGTGGATGCTCACAGTCAGCTATTGGATGGATCACAGGGCCCCCAATGAAGGAGCTAGAGAAAGGACTCAAGGAGCTGAAAGGGTCTGCAACTCTATAGGTGGAACAACAATATGAACTAACCAGTACCCCCCAGAGCTCATGTCTCTAGCTGCATTTTTAGCAGAAGATGGCCTAGTTGGCCATCATTGGGAAGAGAGGCCCATTGGTCTTGCAAACTTTATATGCCCCAGTACAGGGGAATGCCAGGGCCAAGAAGTGGGAATGGGTGGGTAGGGGAATTGTGGGGGCGAGGGTATAGGGGACTTTCGGGATAGTATTTGAAATGTAAATGAAGTAAATACCTAATAAAAAATTGGAGGGAAAAAAAGAAGATAAGTATCCCAAGCTTTTGTCCCCGCTGGCAAGAACACACTCGGGACAACCGGAATCTTCTGCGGCAAAGCTTTATTGCTTACTTCTCAGGAAGACCCTGACCCCAGAAAATGGAGTCGCTTATATAGCCCTCAGCCATGGTGTTTCAGCACCTGATATGGCATGTCAGCTCCTGATTTGTTGCTCGCTCATCACCCCACTACTACGCCCTGAGATGGGCAGTGACTAGGAGTGAGTTCACTCTCGCACCTGCGTACAGGGCTTGTTTACTAGTTAGGCACAGCGGAGGCCAGCGCCATCTTATAATGGCGATTGCTCTCGGCACTGCTCTCCACAGATAAGGAGTGTAAATTCCAATATTCTTTGCAACTTGTGTGCACATCTCTTTGACTCTCAAGATTTATATTCATAGCCGGGCTGTGGTGGAGCACACCTTTAATCCCAGCACCTGGGAGGCAAAGGCAGAGGCAGGTGGATTTCTGAGTTCGAGGCCAGCCTGGTCTACAGAGTGAGTTCCAGGACAGCCAAGGCTACACAGAGAAACCCTCTCTCTCTCTCTCTCTCTCTCTCTCTCTCTCTCTGTGTGAGCATGTGAGCGCCTGCGCAAGCACACATGTAGGTGCCTTCGGAAGCCACAAGAGGGCACCATGTCCCCAGAAACTAGAGTTAAAGGTGGTTATAAGCTTGGGTTCTGGGTGCAAACTCAGGGTCTCTGAAAGAGTATCAAACCCGCTTAGCAACTGAGCCAGTTCTTCAGCCCCAGATCTGACCTCTTTCTTCCCTTCTCTTTCAGTGCCTGCTCAAGAACCCTTCACTATCCACTTTCTGCCTCTCGATTCTTCGCAGACTCTCCACCACAAGACTTGCTACCAGGGCCGGTTCCAGCTCCTCTACGTGTCCTGTGGGTAAGAGACCTAGGATTGGGCCCCAGTTTATTCGTTGTCAGAAGCCGGAACTTAAGCTTTGCAGTCTCCATCCTGCTCTGGACCTCCGTCCCCACCTGTGTATCTCAGCTCCTAGTCCTTTCTCTCCTTAGGATGGTCCATCTTCTCAGCCCTGAGCTCGGGGCTTGCGTGGCCCCCGGAGGGAACCTGGTTGTGGAATTAGCTCGGTGAGCCAGAGGAGTGGGGTGGGAAGGTCACAGCTGGGCCAAAAGCCAGGTCTCCTCACACACAGTTTCCCAACATAGGTACTTGGTGGACCTGCGGCCCAAGGAGTTGAAGGCGTTCTCTGACCGCGTTGTAGAGATAGCGCGGGTGGCTGGGTTCGCCCCTCACACTGCAACCAAACCCTCGGAGACTTTTGCGAGGTTCTACAAGTTAGGGGACTCCACTCCGGGTGGCGGAGACTCAGCTGTGGAATCTGGACCCGCGCCCTCCAAAGTGGAATCTACCCGCGCCCCTCTCCCAGAATCGATAAGTCCGCCCCAGGCTAACCAGGCCCCCTCTCTAGAGGCGATGAGCCCACCCCTGGCTGACCTGGCCCCACCTCTAGAGACAATGTGTCCACCCCAGGCCAACCAGGCCCCTCCTCTAGAAGCGTTGAGCCCATCCAAAGCTGACCAGATCCCACCTCTAGAGGCGATGAGCCCACCCCAGGCTAAGCTAGTCCTGCCTGTAGAAGCAATCAGCCTTCCCCAAGCCGACCTGGCCTCTCCTCCGGAAGTGATAAGCCCACTCCAGGAAGCTATGGCAACGTCCTGGGTGAATGCACCTCCAAAACATGTAACATGAACCCCAGGGACCACGTAGCCCACCTTTAACTGCTGAAGCAGGCCCAGGGATTGACATCACCAGCTCAGCCCACCTGCATGCGGTTTTACTCTGCGTTCCTTCTCAACCCCAGGGATATGACTAGAACTTCAAATTCCTTTCCTGGAACTCTCGGTTGTACTATTTGGGGGGTAGGGGTGAGGGTGGGGGATGGGTCCTAGACTGTTATCTGAGACTTATCCTGACAAGGATCGAAGGCTGAAGGGACAACCCTGGGCTCCAGATCCTCTCTTTTGTCTTGGGCCTTTCTTGACATGCTGCTTTTGGGAAGGACAAGGGCATAGCCTTCCTTGAATGTGATTCAAATAAAAAGCGCAGGGTCACCTCTGTGTGTCCTGTCCTCAGTCGGTCTCCAGTGCCAAGAAGGGTGGGAGCAGCAGGGATGGGTCCCGATTGTGGGTTTGCAAGTGGGCTTGGCTGAATTTCACAGGAGTGAAGGATAAGATCCTTCAAACTAAACATGCCAGGGCCACTGAAACCGACAGAAACGTGGGGGAGAGAAAGGACACACTAGGTCCCAGAAAGACTGCAGTTCAGTGAGGGACCTAGGTGTGAGGACAGAAGGCCGGCATGGATTTCTGGGTATGAACATGGGAAGCTGAAGTCTAGACTCTTGGATTTGAGAGAAGAGGGACCTTGCTCCGGGTTTTCCTAAGTTTGAGGGAGGAGGGAGCTGGGGCGCTAGAGTCAAAGGAGGAGGGGTGTAGATCCTGGGCACCTTGGTTGACCCAACTGGAGCTTTGCACACGGCTCCCCTCACACCCTGTTATCGCTTATCCTGGGCAGGGGAGGAGACAGCAGTATATTTAGTCTTTGTCCTCGCCCCTTATCTCAGTGTCCTCAGTGAGGCTTGAGCAGCCCAGAGGAAACCCAACCTCTAGAGACCTCCAAGGTCACCAGGGACACCCTTCCAGGACCCTCCAGGAATCTCCGATCCTGTTCTCTGCCTCTGGAGATCATCATGGCTGATGAGTATGTGAATCTTCGTAGCCTTGGGGTGGAGACCTCAACAGGGAGAGGTGCGGTGGGTCTTGAGGGTGCAACCAGGTTGGATACTTGTCCTGAGAGAGTAGGAGGCAAGGGTGGTTGGATTTCTGTAGAAATGAGGTAAGAATTTGGGAATCAGACTCCTGGGGTTCAAGAGTCAGGGGACCACCATCAGTGATTTCCTCTTCACGGTTTCTCTCTCTTCAGGAGCAGCGATGCGGTGAGCTGTGAGCTAAGAAGTGGGGTAGGGAACCTTCGGTCCAGAGTGGGTGCTGCAGGGAGAGGACTGGGGACCAGTGGGCAGGGGAACCTGCCGCTAGAGGTGAGGTATCCAGGAAGGGCTGGATGGGAGGGTTTGGGTAGTGATGTAGCCTGCTTCAATTCCAGGCTGGGGAACCGCAGCCTGCGCCTGCTCCTGTCCGACGCCGCTCCTCTGCCAACTACCGAGCCTATGCCACCGAGCCACACGCCAAGGTGGGGCGGGGTCCAAGAGGATGGGCTTCTGGGTTCAAGAATCCTCTGAGACCCAGAAGGGGGCAGGACCAAGGCCCTGGAAAGGGGTGGTAGGGTGATGGGCAGAGCCCTATGGGTGGGGCAGAATTTCAGAAAGGTTCAGGTTGGGCTTGGTGACAGCGGCCTGTGGTTGGGGGGAACTTGCCTACAGCAAGGTTTAGGCGTGAGCGTAGTGGTTAGCAGTGAATAGATAGGCAGTGCGTAGCTCTAGTCGGAGACAAAGATTGGTAGATGGGACCGAGGAGCGTGGCTTCCAGTGGACTCCGCGTTCTGGTTGAAGAATGTCTGACCCGAATGGGTATGCACTCGAGTGGGTCGTGATGCCTTGCAGCTCCACCCAGTGTCCACTTTGGGACCTCACACTGACCTTTCTCCATATCACCTTGGCAGAAAAAGTCTAAGATCTCCGCCTCCAGAAAACTTCAGTTGAAGGTGATGATGAGGTCGCAGTGGGTGGGCTTGGGTGGGCGGAGCTTTGGGGGAGTGGTTTCGCTTCCGGAGTGTGTCAGTCCCCGCCTCCCCCGCCCCCCCCCCCCACGTGCGCGCGGGCAGAAACGAGGCAGGTTTTGAATAAAAGACACAAACTTGGATGTTCGGATATTCTGTCTCTCTGGAGGATGGAGGGAAATTTGTTATTCTTATACTTTTTGGGACTCTGTTGTCTGCTCCAACCATTCCGCAGACTCTGATGCTGCAGATTGCGAAGCAGGAGATGGAACGAGAGGCAGAAGAGCGACGTGGAGAGAAGGGGCGCGTTCTGAGGACTCGTTGCCAGCCTTTGGAGTTGGATGGGCTGGGCTTTGAAGAGCTTCAGGTACCAGTTTACAAAGCAAGGATTCCGGATAAGCCTGGGACCCGAGGTTCCTCATCTCTGGCCTGGCATCCCTTGGGTATCAGGAGCATAAGCACCATCTCAAGTTCTGCTCAGGATCTGCAATCCTTATGCCAAGCAATACGTTCAGCCCTACAGCTTCAAAACCCAGTGTATTTCTCCAGCCTCTATCTGCCAGGTCTCAGAATTCTTAGTTCCCGGCCATATTTCTTTAAGTTCCCTGGAGTGCAGATTCCGGTGTCAGCTTCCTTTCACCCCCTCCTTCCTCAGACTCAGGAGTCCAGACCCCAGCACTCCTCTCTCAAACTCGGGGGTCCAGAGCCTAGGCCTCCTTCCTCAGACCCAGAGGTCTCCTCTCTCAGACCAGGGAACCCAATCTCCAGCCTCCCTCTCAGCATCCACGCGTTCCTTCACCAGGACTTATGCCGACAGCTTCACGCTCGGGTGGACAAAGTGGATGAAGAGAGATATGACGTGGAAGCAAAAGTCACCAAGAACATCACTGAGGTGGGGAGCCCGGGGAAGCCTGGGACCTTCACATTACACCAAGATCTCCAGACTGTAGCTTCGGGCTGGGGGCTATGGACTCTTGTGCTTGAGATAACTCTAAGCAGAAAGCAGGCAGTGGCACAGGTACCTCGTGGCAAAGGAAGCTGTCTCTGCAGAGTAGAGCCTGGGTGGCACAAACGGGCCTGTAGAAACTGAGCATTGAGTTGAGCTCTGGGACAGGGAATAATGATCTGCACAGAGTGGGCTCAAGTTGTGTTAGACGCTGTCTTAGTCACGGTTTCTATTCCTGCACAAACATCATGACCAAGAAGCAAATTGGGGAGGAAAGGGTTTATTCGGCTTATACTTCCATACTGCTGTTCATCACCAAAGGAAGTCAGGACTGGAACTCAAGCAGGTCAAGAAGCAGGAGCTGATGCAGAGGCCATGGAGGGATGTTCCTTACTGGCTTGCTTCCTCTGGCTTGCTCAGCTTGCTTTCTTATAGAGCCAAGACTACCAGCCCAGAGATGGTCCCACCCACAAGGGGCCTTTCCTCCTTGATCACTAATTGAGAAAATGCCTTACAGTTGGATCTCATGGAGGCATTTCCTCAACTGAAGCTCCTTTCTCTGTGATAACTCCAGCTGTGTCAAGTTGACACAAAATTAGCCAGTATAGACACTTTGCGGGATGCTGCTAGGAGCATCAGGAAGAACATGGAGGTGCAGGCTGGAGGCTTTAATCTGGGGCCAGAGCTGGAAGAAGATTAGAAACAGAGAGCAAGAAAGGGACAAGGGAGAATTGTTTGTTTGTTGGAAGGAAGGAAGGAAGGAAGCAGAGGGAAGATGGGGGCTCCACACCCCATATGGTCCTCCCCAGATTGCAGATCTGACCCAGAAGATCTATGACCTCCGTGGCAAGTTTAAGCGGCCCACCCTCCGAAGAGTGAGGATCTCTGCAGATGCCATGATGCAGGCGCTGCTGGGGACCCGGGCCAAGGAATCCTTGGACCTGAGGGCCCACCTCAAGCAGGTGAAGAAGGAGGACATTGAGAAGGTGAGTGTGGGCTAGGGTGAGAAGGAAGGAAGATGCTGGGGAAGGCCTGAGTGGCATAAGGTCCAGAGAGAGAGAGAGAGAGAGAGAGAGCAGATGCACTTGGGGTCTAGTGAGAAGCTACTGATAAAGAGAATTCAAGGGCTGGTGAGATGGCTCCATGGTTAAGAGCACTGACTGCTCTTCCAAAGGTCCTGAGTTCAAATCCCAGCAACCACATGGTGGCTCACAGTCATCCGTAGTGAGATCTGACGCCCTCTTCTGGTGTGTCTGAAGACAGCTACAGTGTACTTAACATATAATAAATCTTTGGGCTGTTGTGAGCGGAGTTGGAGGGAGCAGGACCAGAGTGAGCAGAGGTCCTGAGTTCAATTCCTAGCAACCACATGATGGCTCACAACCATCTGTACAACTACAGTGTACTCATATACATTAAATAAATAAATAAATCTTAAAAATAAGAGAATTCAAGAAGTCAGAAGGGAAGATAGTACATTAGGGAGAAAGGAAGTAGTGAGGGGCAGGAAGTACAACAAGACTGGGGGGCAAGAGGGACAGGAAGTGCATAGGGGAGACAGGAAGTGCATAGGGGAGAGAGGAACTGCATGGGGGAGACAGGGATGCATGGGGGAGACAAGAAGTACATGGGGGAAACTAGATGTACATGGGGAGACAGGAAGTGCATAGGGAGATAGGAAGTACATGGGGGACACAGGAAGTACACGGGGGAAGACTAGATGTACATGGGGAGACAGGAAGTGCATGAGTGTGACAGGAGGTACAAGGGGAGATGGGAAATGATTACAAGAAGTTTGCCAGGTTGACTGAAGAGACAGGAAGTGCTCTAGAATCATATTCTTAGACAGGCTTCCAGCACAGAATGGTCTAGCAAGCTAGAGGGTAGATAGAGACCAGAAAGGGTCCTTAACCTCTGACTTTCCACTTGCAGGAAAACCGGGAGGTGGGAGACTGGCGCAAGAATATCGATGCACTGAGTGGCATGGAAGGCCGCAAGAAAAAGTTTGAGGGCTGAGCCATGGCTCCCACACTGTGCTCTGAAGGACGTCCCTGCAGAATAAACCTCTCCAAACCAGAAGGAACTGTGTGTCTGCTAACCTGGGGCACTTGAGAAGGGTGAGGGCAAGTGGGGTGGAGTCACAGGCAAGTTTCTAACATGGGTTTCTCACATGGGCTAGTCTCTTCTACAGAGAGCATAGAACGTGCCAAGCCCAAGGAAAGACGTGGCTCTGGGGTTAAGAGAACTGGCTGGGTTTCCTAGAGGATCCAGGTTTGATTCCCAATATCCACATAGCAGTTCAAAATATCTGTAACTCAGTGCCAAGAGGTTCTATGTCCTCTTCTAGCCACTGCTCAGACAAGCAGACTATCTATACATATCACAATTCTTTTTTTTTTCTTGATTTATTTATTTTATTATGTAAGTACACTGTAGCTGTCTTCAGACACCCCAGAAGAGGGCATCAGGTCTCATTATGGATGGTTGTGAGCCACCATGTGGTTGCTGGGATTTGAACTTACAACCTTCAGAAGAGCAGTCGGCGCTCTTAACTGCTGAGCCATCTCTCCAGCCCCCATATCACAATTCTTTATTAAAAATATTTTTTTTTAGAGCACCAAGAAAAGAAAAATAGAAACACGGCTATATTCACAGTGAGGCAGACAGATGACAGAGATCCTGTAAGAGACAGAAATAGGAAAGTGGGCTGGTGAGATGGCTCGGTGGGTAAAGCACCCAACTGCTCTTCCGAAGGTCCGAAGTTCAAATCCCAGCAACCACATGGTGGCTCACAACCATCCGTAATGATGAGATCTGACTCCCTCTTCTGGGGTGACTGAAGACAGCTACAATGTACTTACATATAATAAAAATAAATAAAAAAATCTTTAAAAAAAAAAAAGAAATAGGAAAGCAAGTCGGGTGTGGTGGCACACACACTTTTCATCCCAGCACTCGGGAGGCAGAGGCCACTGGATCTCTGTGAGTTCGAGGCTAGGCTGGTCTACATACTGGATTCCAGGTCGGCCATAGTGAGATCCTGTCTCAAAAAACCCCAAACTAAACTCAAACCAAAACCAACCAACTAACCAACCACCCACCCAACCAGAGAGAGAGAGAGAGAGAGAGAGAGAGGACACAAAGACATGCAGAAGGCTTGAGAAAGAGAGACAGAGAGACACATGGCCCAGACACAGAGGGGCAGAGCCCAAGTGATAAACAGCTTAGAGAAATATACAGACACACCGACCGCCAGAAACACACGGACAAAACCACAGAGAGATCGTGTTAATCCCACCACTGGAAAGTGGTGGCTGGAGGATCAGAAATTCAAGGCTGTACTTAGTTACATAATGAGTTCTAGTCTAATGAGGGCTACATGGGACCTACTATGTGGAACATCTTTCATTTCAAATCTTTTATCTCATTCCCCAAACAAACAAAAACCAAAAGCTATGCAGAATTTCACAGCAATCCAGATGACAGACAATGGACATGTGTGTGTGTGTGTATGTGTGTGCACACACACACATACACAGAGAGAGAGAGAGAGGGAAGAGAGAGGAGAGAAAGATCAAAGAGTCCAAACCCAAGAGGGGAAGAGAAGCCCAGAACACCCACAGAAACAGAACTGCACTGGAGGGAGGCATGGAGGGGGCGAGAAAGCTTGCCTTGCCACCACTAGCTTCCCTGGAGTTCAAGGTCACGGCTTGACTGGGAGTGGGGGTTGGTGGTGGGAGGATACTAAAAATGTTCCTGTTGGTTAGAAAGAGGAGGGGCTGGGAGAGTGAGGGCTCTCCAGTCTGACATCTCATCCCCTCCCCCCTCCCCACACCTGCTTCCCAGCTTTAGCTGCCTGTTGTCACCACGGTGGAATTCTGGTGGTGGACAAAAGAGTGGGGGTAGGGAGGGGGGAGACATTTGGACAGAGACAGAGAGGAGAGAGATGGAGGAAGCGGGGGGGGGGGCATGTGGGGAGGGGGGAAGGACACAGAATATACAGATGGAGGCCAGAGACAGAGGCCATGAGAGAAGTTTGAGAGAAGCCACACAGAGGTAGAAATAGAACCTCACTTAAGACATTCCCCTGGGTCATTAAGCCTCCTTTTCCTGTACTGTTTCCAGTCTTGGGAACTCCAAAGCACTGGGTATTGTTGGGTACTCTAAGAGGGTTTGAGGGGTGGCCTGATGGAGCCTGAGCCCTACGGTGTTTGCTGATGGAAATCCTACAGGGATGTTGAAGCCGATGACAGGTGTTGGACCCCCAAACTGGATGGAGCCAGAGGGGGCAGGGCAGGGCTCTGAGCATGGGGGATGGTGTCTGAATATCGGAATCCTCGCCCCCTCCTCCAACCTGGGGCGGGGCTCAGCACCTAGCTATAAATCCAGGGGGTGCGTCACTGTCCTCAGAAGCCTCAGACTCCCTCTACAGCATCTGTGGACCCAGCCTTAGGTAACTGTCTCTGAGTTCTTAACACTGATGTCTTTGGGGAATGGGGGCCAGGTGTGACAGTGGGGACAGAATATTCTCTTCCTTCCTCCTCCTCCTCCTCTTCCTCCTTCTTTGAGACAGTCCCATTCGGTAGCCCAGGCTGGCCTTGAGTTTGCAATCCTTCTGCCTCCTGAGAGTTGAGATTATAGGCAGCAGCAACCCAGCTAAGCCTGAGCCTTTGGGAAGACTTGGAGTGGCAAAAGTGGAGGGGTAGAATCTGGGGGGGGGGTACATAATCTGGGGCTGCTCTTCTTAACATTGTGGAGGAAGCATTCTGAAGGCAGAGGCATGTGGATCTCTATGAGTTCAAGTCTAGCCTGGTTTACAGAGTTCTGACTAGTCAGGGCAACATAATAATATCATCTCAAACCAAAGCAAAACCAAACAAAAACGGTTCAGAGACTGGGAAATTGTGGAAGGGCAGGTGCCCCGTGAATTAAGCTTTGGAGAGTATGAGGTACGGGGAACTGGGGAGGGCTTAGGGCCAGAAGTCCCAGTGCTCAAGAGGTTGAGGCAGAGGATTTTGAGTTCAGGGCCAGCTGAGAAACAACAATGTCCTGTCTTGGAATACAAACAAAGAAACAGCCAACTATTAGGAACAGTGACACTGTTATTCGTGGTGTCCTAAAAGGGATCCCTGAGTTTGGTTGTCAGGTATTTGAGGATCTTATATCTGGGGGCAGACTGTTCTGATGTTCTGGGAGGCACAAGAATCAGGAATTCAAGGTTATCCTTGGCTACATAGTGAGTCTAAGGCTAGTTTGGGTTATATGAGACCGTGTCTCAACACCACCCTCCAACCCTCTTCCAATCCTGAGGGTCTGAGACTGTTAGTGCCCAGAATTCATGTGCTGGTATGAACTGGGCACCCAACCGAGAGATGCGAAGATTTCTTGGTCTCACACAACAGGGGCATAGGACTGGATCTCAGAATCTGTGGGTAGTGAGCTTTGAAGATCTCAACCTGGGGGCTTTCAGGCCTAGAACAGCAGAGTTTGGATGAGGGGGTCACTGACTTTAGGGTCTCAGGACGAAGCTGCTCTTGATACAGCCATCCCTTTGTGGAATGTAGGGGGAAGGGGAAAGCGGGACAGGATGGGAGGAATCAGGGCTGTGGTAGGAGGGGAGCAGTGGGGCTGGGGTGGGGGGAGCCCCACTTCTCCAACTCCTTATTGGGAAATGTCCTCTGTTTCTTTGTCTGTGACATTCCCCCAAAATAGCACTAGAAGTGGGGCAGCTATTGTCTTTAAATCCTGTCCCTTTTCCAGTATCTACTAATCCCTCCAGGGATCAGGTTCTCATGGACCTGTCCCAGGACAAAAGAAAACAGCTGTGGTGAAGGAGGCCTACTGCCGCCTGCTTGTGGGGCTGCGGCCTGGCCTCCATGGCCTGGGCTGGGCTGGATGCCAGCCTTCCCAGATCCCATTCCTCCTCCATCAGACTCAGGAGTTCAGGCACCAGCCCCCTTCCTTAGGGATCTATCTCACTCAGCCTCCTCTCTCTGGTCTGCAGGTCTCTCCAGGATGTCAGACACCGAAGAACAAGAATATGAGGAGTGAGCAACGCAGTCTGGGGGCTTGGGGGCTTACAATGTGGAGAGATCATCCTATCCCAAGATGGCTAACTGTCCTCTCTTCTCTCTTCTCTCCTTGTTCATGTCTCTAGGGAGCAGGCAGAAGGTGAGTGGGGAGTGGGCTGGCCTAAGGGGTCGGGTAGGCCCTCTGGAGTTCTGACTTGGAGGAAACGGCTCCTGGAGCAGTCTAGCCCCACTTTGGTGTAAGGGTAGGGGTGTGGTATACTGATGCTACTCTCAGAAAACCCCTGGCAGCAACTGGAAATGCTCCCTGTTACATTTGCAGCTGGGGCACAGAGGGTCATCTTGTTAACCCAGTCTCCTATCCAGGACTAGGGCTTGGACCCCAGGTCTGAGGGAGGAGGGAGGAGGCCTGCTCTCCTGGGTCTGAGTGGGGAGTGCTGAGGCTAATCTCTGAGTCTCTGGGACACATTCACTGCTCCAGAGTTCCTAACATTTATGTGTCCCCACTCCTTTCCAGATGAGGAAGCGGTGGAGGAGGAGGAAGGTGAGGCTTGAATCCCACAGGTCTCTTCCTAGGCCTTGGGCTGGGGAGTGGGGGAAGGGACGATATGTTGGTCTGGAGGATCCTGGGTCCACTCTTTAACAGCATCTCGCGTCTCTTCCCACCCCTCTATGCTTCTGTGTGGCTGCCCCTTCCTGCACCTCCCTCCCAATCTTCGCTTCTCCTCCTGCCCCTCCCAGCCCCCGAGGAGCCGGAGCCGGTGGCAGAGCGAGGTAACCATAGCTTCTTCGCCTTCTGGGATTGATTCGGGGTGTCTGGGGACCCCGACATCATCAAGTCCGCAATCCACCATCACCTGATAAGCTCCTGGATAACCAGTCTGGCCCAGCCTGATCCTTTAAGCCCCTAGGGCCCTCCTGCGCCCTCTGGTGGCCGTGAAGGGAAATTGCCTGGCGTGGTTTGTTTTTTTAACCCCTTTCCCTTCCTTAAAGGGAGTGGTGTGCAAGCCTTCGTTCCAATCTTGGAAGAATGCTTACTAGAAAAGCTGAGTGTTGGCGGAAAGGTGCCCCATCTCCTCTCCTTTTGGCCTCTGACCCTGTATGGTTTTTTGTTTTTTTGTTTTTTTTTTCGAGACAGGGTTTCTCTGTGTAGCCCTGGCTGTCCTGGAACTCACTCTGTAGACCAGGCTGGCCTCCAACTCAGAAATTCGCCTGTCTCTGCCTCCCGAGTGCTGGGATTAAAGGCGTGCGCCACCACCGCCCAGCTGACCCTGTATGTTATATTTCTCCACTATATACATTCGAAGGCTGGGGCCTGAACCTTTTAATCTTATATTATGTTTTGTTTGTTTTTGAGACAGGGTCTCACATAGTCCAGGCTGACTTCAAACTTGCAGCAACCTTCCTGCCTCAGCTTCTTGAGGGCTGGGATTACAGGTGTTCACCACCACACTCAGTTTGGTTATTTATTTATTTATTTATTTATTTAGGGTTTTTTTTTTTTTTTTTTTTTGAGACAGTCCCCACCTGTAGTTTAAGCTGGCCTGAAATTCGATATATATCTTAGGTTGGCCTTGAACTCATAGCAACTCTCCTACCTCAGCCTCCTAAATCCTAAGATCACAGGCATGAGCTGAGAAACTTGAACTTTAGGGAACCACTAAGAAGTGTGTGGGGGGTGAGAAATATGTGTCCTAAGGGAGTAGGGGGCTGGGGATAGAGATCTGGGGTCCCTGAATGAAGAGAAGCAATGGGCTCTCTTTCAGTGCTGGGTAGGATGGGGAAGGCAGGAGACAGGGGTAGATAGAATTGTAAATTGTCCAGGCGTTTGGTCCTTTGGGCTTTTAGAGGTCTGGGTGGGGGTGTCCCCACACCAGTGGAGAATGTATGTCTGATGCGAGTGACCTTTTTTCCCCCTTTTCTCCACCTCAACTTTCCTTCACTCTCCTAATGTCCTCCCCCCAGCCTTGGGCTCGCAGGCTGCTTCTGGGTTTCCTCTTAAGGATGCCAAGCCTCTCTCTACCCAACTCTCTCTAATTATCTTTTTGTATTCCCCCATTGCCACCAGAAGAAGAGCGCCCCAAACCCAGGTGAGGTGCTACAGGGTGGGTGTGGGTTACAAGCCTATCTTCTCATGCTCCTCCACCAAGAGAGACAGGGCAGAGAAATCAAAAGGCAGAGAAATCAGGGCTTGAACACAGCCAACCTTAACTCTTAAAGCAAGAAGTTGAGGACCTTCCTACATTGTGAAACAGGTCAGATATAAAAATAACAGCCTGGGTTCTAGAAAACCATGCAAGGGGACTCTGTGTTGGCCCAGGGCCAATCAAGGAAGGCTTCCCGAGGAGGTGATAACCTGGACCCTCTCGATAAAGACCTTGCTAGCTGAAGGAAAGTTGTAGGCAAGGACAGTCATTTCTTACACTCAAAGTGAGTGGTTATGTATAAAACCCACTCTGGGTGCAGAACCAGGCCATCGTGAGAGTATGGTTAAGCCAGGGAGGCCAGTACAGGCTGTGGAAGCTAACTGAGCTAAGAGGAGGCCCGGAGAGGCCAGGGCTAGAGCTTAGGGACTCTTGGAGGAAGGAACGCAGTTACAGAGGTTCCAGGTTGGAGAGCTACCAGGGAAGGAATGCAGGAAGTGAGGGCCCTTTCCAAGGACTTTTGGGACCGACAACACATGGTCCTTAGAGACACCAAGTGGATGAGCCCTGCCAAGGCAAGGAATGTTCTGACACATGAATTATTCGGGAAGTTTCTGCTAACTTGGGCCTTGGGAAAGAGTGTTTGCCAGGCAAGGTGTTGCTGCATCCTCGGAAGAGTAGTCTTGGTGATTCTGAGTTCAGCATCTGTGGGTTTTGCTGATCTTAAATCATAGCTATTAAAAGAAACTGTAGGTGACCCGAGCACGCAGACGTTTTTCTTGTTACAGCTGCGCACTGTTGCTGTTAAACAGCCAGTAGTACAGCGTTAGAGCAACCAGGCAACTGTAAGTTGCTTAGAGAATAGCGATCTTTAAAGTCCATGGCCTTTAGCATGCGTGATCCCCGGGCTTCATCCTTACCCTTGAAATAAAATCTTCAGGCCTGGAGAGATGGCTCGGTGGTTGAAAGCACTGACTGCTGCTCTTCCAGAGGACTTGGGTTCAGTTCCCAGTATCCACGTGGTGGCTCACAAACATCTGTAACTCCAGTTCCAGAGGAGCCGATGCCTTCTTCTGGCACTTGGCCATACACGTGTTACACAGGCAGCAGGCAAAACCTCATACATACACATAAAATAAAATGGTTAAGAAGAAAGTGAAGTATCTCAGAGCAGTGCAAAAGGAAGAGCAGTGCTTTTAAACTGTAAGGCCTTTATTACGTATTTTGCGTGTGTGAGCACAGAGGTGTGTATGGTGCAAGTGTGGGGTGCAGAGGATGATTTACAGGGGTCGGAACGCAGACAATCAGGCTTGTCATGGGGGTCTTTGTTTGCTGAGCTACCCCTGCCTGCTTTTTATGCAGAGCATTCAATATATGGCCTCGTATGTTTGAGACAAGCATTCCGTCTTGAGTCACCCGCAGCCCCTCACTGGGGGAGTCGCCCCCTGCCTCTCCCTGGGGGATTCTTGTCAGGCATTCTACGGCCGAATCTCATCCCTAGCCCTGTTGTGATTTTTCATTTTGAGGCAGTGTCTCTTAAGTTTCCATGGATGGCTTTAGATTCTCTCTAGACCAGGCAGGACTTGAATTTGCCTCAGACTTCCGAGCAGCTAGGACAACAGATCTGTGCCACCGGGTCCTGCCAGTTTTTACAAGTATGTCAAAACAGGCAAAACAAAATACTCAAACTGTATTTCCCTGACTGTGGTCTCACACAGACTCGGGGGCCGGTGGGGGTGGGGGTGGGGGGTGGCTGTCATTTTGAACAGCGTGTGGTAAGGCAGAGGAGGGAGGCCAGCCTGTTGATGATCTCCAATTCTATCGACACAGCCGTCCTGTGGTGCCTCCTTTGATTCCCCCGAAGATTCCAGAAGGGGAGCGTGTGGATTTTGATGTAAGTGACAGATGTCCTACCCCAGAAGCAGCTGCAGGATTCTTGGCGCCTTGAGCCTATTCTGAAAAGTGCCCTTCTATGCTTCCTTCATGAAAACCCTGGGGGTAACCCAGGGTCCTGTTATTAGCAAGGAATGCTTTGCTGACATCTGCTGGAAGCCATCCCAGCTGGCTGTCAGTCATCACCTAGGGCTGGGGTGGGGCAGGCTCCAGGGCCCTGTCCGGCGGCCTCACGGGCTCCCTCTTCAGGACATCCACCGGAAGCGCATGGAGAAAGACTTACTGGAGCTGCAGACGCTCATCGACGTGCACTTTGAACAGCGGAAAAAGGAGGAGGAAGAGCTCATTGCACTAAAAGACCGCATTGTGAGCCGGAAATCCGGGTCCTCTAGTTACATCTATCTCCCGTTCCCTCCCTCCATGTAGTGCTTTGGGGTCTCTGGGAGAAACAGCGGGGACATTGGGCGGGTCCACTCCAGTATCCATTTCTACCAGGAGTGCATTTTGGAGGCGGAGGCAGGAAGATTACCATGAGTTCGAGAGACTGTCTCAAAAAGGACAATTAAATAAAAGAAACTATCCTTATTTCGTTCGTCTACTGGTGGAGGGACAACTTGTGGGAGGGGATAGCCTCCAAGAACCCCCACATTCCCTGCCCCAATCTTCCCCTTAATACCCCTAGGAGAGGCGACGCGCAGAGAGAGCTGAGCAACAGCGCTTCAGAACGGAAAAGGAGCGAGAACGCCAGGCCAAGCTGGCGGTAGGTGTCTGTCCTTTCCCTATAGGAGAATACTTTATTTCCCATTTTGATACTCTCTACGGTTCTCAGAAAGTCCCTGTAATGTCTAGCATAAGGATTTTCCTATTGGAAGGGTGAACAGTGCATATAAATAAAAAGTCTGCGGCTGATCTAGCTTCAGGCAGGGCTGGACTAAGAGACTTAAGCCACAGCACAAAGGCTGAGCTTTGCTGGGTATGATGGCCTCAGACCTATGATCCCAGTACAGGAGAAGCCGAGGCAGGAGGATTTTGTGAATTTGAGGCTAGCCTGAACTATATACCAAGTTAAGGAGTGGCTCTCTCCGTGGCTCCAACTTCACTTATGGAGATGCTAAGCCATCAACTACCCAGGCTAGGCTCTTCCTCCATCAGGTATGTAAGGCCACATGTCGTGGACCCCTTTGTTCTCACAGGAGGAGAAGATGCGGAAGGAGGAGGAGGAGGCAAAGAAGAGAGCAGAGGATGACGCCAAGAAGAAGAAAGTTCTGTCCAACATGGGAGCTCATTTTGGGGGCTACCTGGTCAAGGTGAGTCTAGCCTGTGGAAATCTGCGTCTACAAGGAGGGAAGGGAAACTTGAGGGTGCTGGACCTCATCCAGGGCCAGCTGTCACTGTAGATAGCATGCGGCAAGTAGGTGAGGGAGACACTCTGCTGATTGTCTCTGTCCCTCTTCCGGCCACAATGTTCCTCTGGTGGTGCCTGGGTGTGAGGGAAGAAGACCGGGGCCTGTACGCTTGAGGGAGGGGGCACGGAATTTGAGTTCCTGAGTCTGAGGAGAGAGGGCTGGAGCCTGGAGCTCTGGGACTGAGGGAGGAGGAGGCTGAGGCTGGACCCCTGAGTGTCTGAAGGGGGAGGGCTGAGATGTACTCCTTGCATGTGGTGGAGGCACTGGCCTTGCTGAGTGGATTTAGCCTCCAGGTTCTATCCCTGGCTTGGGATTCCTCCCACTCCAGGCAGAACAGAAGCGTGGGAAGCGACAGACTGGTCGGGAGATGAAACTCCGGATTCTGTCTGAGAGGAAAAAGCCCTTGAACATCGACTACATGGGGGAGGACCAGCTCCGGTAGGTCCTGGCAGCTCTCAAAAGGCTTCCACGGGCGATACTCCGGGTCTGAGCCTTGGTGCTGTGTTACTTCAGGCAATTGGCACTCCTTTTTCTGGGCCACTGTTGCTTTCTATGTTCAAAATGTCACTCAAATGCAAGCTACCCGGTGGATGGCCTGGCCTGTAGTGTCTGGCATCCACAGTGCCCCCTTCCGTATTTAGGTGGAATTGCAGCATTCAGGGAGGAGGTAGGAGGATCAATTCAGGGTCATCCTCTACTGTATATTGAGCTGGAGGCCAGACTTCACACACACACACACACACACACACACGCACGCACGCACGCACGCACGCACGCACGCACGCACGTACGTACGCACGCACACACACACACACACGCGCGCGCGCGCACACACACACACACGCACGCACACACACACGCACACACACACACGCACACACACACGCACACGCACGCACACACACACACACACGCGCACACACACACACGCACACACACACGCACACGCACGCGCGCGCGCACACACGCACGCGCGCACGCGCACACACACACACACACACACACACACACACACACACACACACACACACGCACGCACGCACTATGTAAGTAATAAAAACCAAACGGCTTTCACTCTGGGGCTCATAGCCATTACTTCCGGAGACTTCCATTTAGGAACTTCTGTTTCAGAAAGTGGTCACACATTTGAAAACCTTTTGTGGGCAATTTAGCAAGAGTGTAGCGACTATACCAATCCCAAAGAGACTTGCTGCATGGCTTGGGGTAAGTGGCTCGACCTCTCTGGACTCAGAGGGCAGCCTGGATCTTGCTGCATCCTGGTCCTTCTCGACCTGCTAGGGAAAAGGCCCAGGAGCTGTCAGAATGGATCCACCAGCTGGAATCAGAAAAATTTGACCTGATGGAGAAGTTGAAGCAACAGAAATATGAGGTGAGACCTACCTGCCTCTGTTGGGGCCCAGGCTGGGTGACAGGTGTGGCAGGTGGCCCTGGTTGGACATCTACCTAGCCTGGTCTCCTGCTCCACAGATCAATGTGCTCTACAACCGCATCAGCCACGCCCAGAAATTGTGAGTGCCACTCCCAACCTCCACAGACGGCTCCTTCTGTTCCCTCCCTCCCTCCCTCCCTCCCTCCCTCCCTCCCTCCCTCCCTCCCTCCCTCCCTCCCTCCCTCCCTCCCTCCCTCCTTCGGCTGCTTCTGCATACCACTGCCCTTTTGGCACCTCCTGTCTGTTTCCTGAGACATCCTATCCGTATCTGTTCTTGTGGGTTTATTTATTGGCTTTTTTTGTCTGTTTAATTTGCTTATTATTTCAAGGCAAAGTCTGTTTTGTTTGGTTTGGTTTGGTTTGGTTTTTCGAGACAGGGTTTTCTCTGTATAGTCCTGGCTGTCCTGGAACTCACTCTGTAAAGCAGGCTGGCCTCGAACTCAGAAATCTGCCTGCCTCTGTCTCCCAAGTGCTGGGATTAAAGGAGTGTGCCACCACTGCCCGCTCAAGACAAAGTCTTACTTGGTAGTTCAGGCTGGCTTAGAACTCACTGTGTAGCCCAGGCTGGCTTTGAATGTGTAAGCAGATCTTTTTGTCTCAAACCAGTGGAATGCTGGGATAGTTGATGTGACTTACCTACCATTCCTGGTTTTTTGTTGGACTGCTTATTTATTTTTAAGTCAAGGTTTCACATAGCCCAGACTCACTAGGAAGCTGAGGCTGGCCTTGAACTACTGATCCTCTGGATTCAGCCTCAGGAGGGCTGGGGTTATTGGCCTGCACTACAGTCTTTTGCTTTTCTTTATCAGCTCTTAGGTTTCAGTCTCACTCCCGGTCTGTATTCCTCCAATTCTTTTCTGAGTACATATTATTTTACACCATTTTTTGCATCATGTTTACATGCACACAGTGTGTACATGTGTATGTGTGTTTGTGTATGGGTGTATGTGTAGGTATGTATATGTATATGGGTGTATGAGTGTGTTCGGGTATGACTGTGTGTGTGTGTGTGTATGGGTGTATGTGTAGGTGTGTATATGTATATGGGTGTATGAGTGTGTTCGGGTATGACTGTGTGTGTGTGTGTATGGGTGTATGTGTAGGTGTGTATATGTATATGGGTGTATGAGTGTGTTCGGGTATGACTGTGTGTGTGTGTGTGTGTGTGTGTATGGGTGTATGTGTAGGTGTGTATATGTATATGGGTGTATGAGTGTGTTCGGGTATGACTGTGTGTGTGTGTGTATGGGTGTATGTGTAGGTGTGTATATGTATATGGGTGTATGAGTGTGTTCGGGTATGACTGTGTGTGTGTGTGTGCCCACAGAGACCAGACGTTTGTATCCACTGGAGCTAAATTACAGGCAGTTGTGCACCATACAACATGTGGAGTGTGCTCAGGAGACTTGGAAGACTTGGTTTCTTCTTCCTTGTGGTCCCAGGGATAAGGCTCAGATCTTAGGTTTGGCTGCAAGCACCTTTACCTGCTAACCCATCTCGCTGGCCTCTCTCTCTCCCTTTCTCTCTTTGTCCCTCCCTCTTCTGCCAGTTTTCCTTCTCTCTATTTTTTCTTATTAAGACAAGGTCTCCCCGTGGGGTGGTGGCGCACGCCTTTAATCCCAGCACTTGGGAGGCAGAGGCAGGTGAATTTCTGAGTGCGAGACCAGCCTGGTCTACAAAGTGAGTTCCAGGACAGCCAGGGCTACACAGAGAAACCCTGTCTCGAACCCGCACCCCCCCCCAAAAAAAAGAAAAGGTCTCCTGTAAGTTGGAGTGACCTAGAACTCCATTGGTATTTGAGACTGCCCTTAAACTCCTGACACTTGCCTGCCTCCATCTTCCAAACCTGGCACATGTGTGTGTGTGTGTGTACACACATATGTATACATATATGAATATCTATGTATGTATGCAGTACTGGGCACTGAGTCAGGGCCTCTCCCATGTTAAGTAAGTACTCTACCACTGAACCACAAACTAGGCCTCTCACTGGGGGATTACACACACACACACACACACACACACACACACACACACACACGTATGTAGGCCAGGTTGTCCTCAAACATTTCCTGATGCTCCTGCTTCATCCTCTTCAGGGCTGACATCACTGGTGTTCCCCACCATGTCCAGGCTTCCTGCTCAGTCTCTTTCTTGTTCTAGCCTTTTCTGTACTCTTCCAGCCCTCTTGAGCCCTGATGCATGTCACCACCTCTAGCTAACCCTTCTTTCACGCTCAAGCCCCTTTCACATAAATTTGCATGAGTTATCTGTGAACTAACCAAGAAAGTCAACTCCCACCAACCACTGGGCATTATCTGAAAGAGCTGCACTCAAAGGGGGTCGTAGCTCAGTGGTAGAACCACTACCTAGAATTCCCCGTGAGGGGCTGGGGGCGTGGCTCATAGGTAAACCCCTGCCTAGAATCCCCCAGTGAGAGGCCTGGTTTGTGGTTCAGTGGTAAAGTACTTACTTAACATGGGAGAGGCCCTGACTCAGTGCCCAGTACTGCAAAAAAGAAATAGCACTGCTGGCCTCTGCTCCCGACTTCCTCTGGGTGGGGGTGGGTATTTGGTGGACTTCCTGAATTTTAAAGATGCTGTGCTAAGCTTATCTCGGAGGCTCAGAACCTCTTCCTGACACCACCTTCTTCTCCCACAGCCGAAAGGGGGCTGGGAAGGGTCGAGTTGGAGGCCGCTGGAAGTGAGACTGCCAGGACATGACCTGCTGTGTGGAGCCCAGGAGCCACTGGAGCGTGTCCCATCTGTAACTCAAAATAAAGTGCCCCCAGGCATCTGCTTAAGTTCTTCAGGGTTGTTATTATGTGGGTTGATCGACATCTCCATACTGCCTGGGAGAGCCATCAACTGTCATTAAAGAGAGTTCAAGTTCATGACTGGGAGTACAACTTGTCTAGAGCTCATGAGACCCTGGGGTAAATCTCCAGTTCTGCTTAAACTAGATACGATGGCGAGTGACAGTAATCCCAGCACCGGGGAGGTAGACACAGGAGGCTCGGGGTTTCAAGGTCATTCCTTGGCCACACAGTGAGTTCAAGACCATCCTATATGAGAAATAAAGACAATACAGGTGGTAGTGGCATATGCCTTTAATCCCAGCACTCGGGAGACAGACACAGGCATATCTCATGAATTTGAGGCCAGCATGGTCTACAGAGCGAGTTTCAGGGCATCAAGGGCTACACCAAGCTACACCAAGAAACCCTGTCTCATCAGACAGACAGACAGACAGACAGGGCTGATAGAGGAATAGATTTATAAGCTGTGATCCTAGGGCCCAGGACACAGCCCAGCAGGTAGATGTGGATCCTGCCAAGCATCGTGACCTGGGTTGGATTAGACCACAACCCACATGGAAGGAAGAAGTAACTTCTGCAAGTTGCCCTCTGCCCCCCACATGTGTTGTCATACGTAAGCATACATGTACAATGACTAGAACGACTAGCAAAAGACATGTGGTTCTGGGGCAGGAGCAAGGGCTTAGCAGTCATCAGTTTTGCTGCTCTCCCATTCAGTGGTTAGAAGGGTGTGCACGAATGCTGTGCTCAGGAACTCAAAACCGGAACATAGTTTTTGGTCAGTGCTCTCCTTCCTTGTGGGTCCCAAGGATGGACTTCTTGCCTTGGGGAAGAAGGGTGGGTGTGTGTGTGTGTGTGTGTGTGTGTGTGTGGTGTGGGGTAGGGTTCACGTATCTCATATCAGGGTTATCCTTTTGGATTTATGACCATTGTTTCCCAGGACTCGAGCTTTTTATGGCTTATTTCTCTGCATAAATCCAAAGATTATGGAGTGGGTGGGCTGCTTTAGTTCCCCTTAGGAAAAACGTTTGTTTTCCCTATGCAAATTTTGACAGCTTTCTGTTAAGACTTTGGTAGGTCTGTGTTCCTGTTTCAAAATGTTTTTTTTATCCTTCTCAAATTGGATTTTTAGGGGAGATAATGTGAAATATCACATTATTTTTATCAGGTGTTTATTAGGTGTTCTTATCTGTTGGAAAAACTTTCAAACCTAGTGGAACATCACATTTTAGACTTACAAAGTCATGCCAGGGGGTGGCTCAGCAGTTAAGAGCACTAGCTGCTCTTCCGGAGGTCATGAGTTCAAATCCCAGCAACCACTGAGTGGCTCACAACCTTCCTTAATGAGAAAACAAAAACAAAACACAAACAAACAAAAAACCTATGGGCTGGAGAGAGCAGGGCCGGAGCGAAAGGGGGTGGGGGGAGGAAAAAAAAGAACCGAACAACAAAATCAGGCCCAGAGAGCATGATACAATCTGAATTATAATTCCTAGTGTCTTTTGCAGCCCCAGGTGGGCTGAAGAAAAGTATGTGGTTATTTTGGTCATGTTTGAGGGCCCTCTTTCTGGTATGCTCAGGGAATTATTACCACTAGAAAACGTGGGCTCGTTCTTGGTCTGGAAACTGACTTCTTAGGTACCTTGCATTCTGAGACATATTTGGAAGTCTGGAGCTGAACCCTTTGGAGGCGTGGCCTTGAGACTACATTTCCCAGCTTGCCCTATGTTATCTGATTTCCTTGAACTTTGCTCGGGAACTTTATCGCCATGTTAAAAGATGAGTTTGGCGGTGACAAGCTTTAATCTTGTTTGAGAACTCAATTTCCCGTCGGCCCTTGGTCTACCTGATGCCTTAGGGAGCCCATTCATTCATTCATTCGAAATATTTTTTATTGCCTACTCTCAGGCTTAGTTCTAGTCATTAGGACTAAGAGGGTCTCAAAGAAAACAAATCGAGTTTACTTATAGCCGATGGGAGAGGGACAGATTCAAAACCAAAACAAGTACGGCATGGTGGCACTCCTTTAATTTCATCACTCCAGAGGCAGGAGGAGGCGGAGTTTTGTGAGTTCGAGGCCATTCTGTCTGCATAGTGAGCTTCAAACCAGGCAGGGCTACATACTGAGACCCTGTCTCAAAACAAAAATAACCCCCCCCCCACACACACACACACACAAACAAACAGACTCCTGTAATCCCAGCAATTAGGAGATGGAGACAGGAAGATCAGAAGTTCAAGGGCATTATTAATGAGTTCGAGCGCCATCCTATCTCAAAACAAATCGTAAAAAGTATGCAAAATTTATTTCTATCTCTCAGGATCCGCTATCCGCTATCATTTCCCATGCGCCTTGGGGTAGTCACTTTACAAAGTACACTACATTTCCCAGCATGCCCCAGTAGCCTGTCCGGCCGCTCTACCCAGATTCCCAGCACTCCCTAGGGACATGTCCTCCTTTAGGCAGTTCTCTTTTTGCTTGTTTTTTCGAGAGAGGGTTTCTCTGTGTAGCTCTGGCTGTCCTGGAACTCAGGACCAGGATCAGACCAGACTGGCCTCGAACTCACTGCCTCCCAAGTGCTGGGATTGAGGGCGTGCCTTTTGAGTTTTTCGTTCGACCCCTTCCAGCTCCGGATTTCTAAACGTGCCTCAGGATATATAGCGAGTCTAGCGAAGACTTCCGCTTGTAGAACCCATTTCCCAGCACTTCTGCCGGCCTGCCGGCTGCCTCATTCTCTAACCTATCTGCTCAAGTTATGCAAGGCTCCTCAATGGGGAGAAACTCCACTTCCCAGCTCGCTACGAGGGGCTTCTTTTTAGGCCCTTGCCCCCAGCGATAGCTACGCAAGTCTCAGGCGGGACTCGGTTACCCAGAGGGCTTTGGGTCGGCGCCGTGACGTCAATATACCGAGCGGGGGCTGGGCGAGCTTCTGGGCGGTGCTTGTCGCGCGGCGGTTCCCGGCGGCCCCCGGGGCGGGCGGGTGGCGGCTGTTCGTCGCCCGGTGCTCGCTCGCTCGCTTAGTAGGCGGGCGAGCGGCCGGCGCGATGTCCGGCGAGGATGGTCCGGCAGCGGGCCCGGGGGCGGCGGCGGCTGCTGCGGCCGCCCGTGAGCGGCGGCAGGAGCAGCTGCGGCAGTGGGGGGCTCGGGCGGGCGCCGACCCGGGCCCCGGGGAGCGGCGAGCCCGCACGGTCCGCTTCGAGCGCGCCGCTGAGTTCCTGGCGGCCTGCGCGGGGGGCGATCTGGACGAGGCTCGCCTGATGCTGCGCGCAGCGGATCCCGGTCCCGGCTCCGGCGCTGCGTCCGACCCCGCCGTCCCTCCGCCTGCCCGTGCCGTGCTCGACTCCACCAACGCGGATGGCATCAGCGCCCTGCACCAGGTCAGCGCCCCCGCCCCGCGTCTTCGCCACTCGGGCATCCTCCCTCCTCGGCCCTGATCCACCTCCCCTCGACTGTGCCATCGCTGAGGATCCCGCCTGCTCTGTGGCCGCCTCTTCTCTGTCATTCGTGCTGTCATCTCTCTCCCGTGCATTTTTTGCAGCATCGCTTACTTCCGTGCCTATGCTGGCCGGGTTCCTCCTTTCCTAGCTGGTACTTGTTTGACTGTGCTGAAGTCTTTCCTGACCCAGGCCTGTGGTTTCGTTCTCCTGCACTCTGACTTGACCCTCTTTAGGCCCAGGTCCTTCAGTGTCACTTCTTTGAAGGTCCATCCTGTTTGTGCCTTCCTCTTCTTCCCGTGACTTGTGCTGTACGTTGTGGCCTCAGGACAGTGTACCACGTTGTTTCCTTGAAAAGGCATTTCCTCTGTCGCGTCATCCTTTGCTTTTTTTTTTTTTTTTAATCTTTTCTCTTACCTACAATCCCATGTCCTTAATTACATTATCAATTCATCCCCCCCCCCCCCAATTTGGGGAGCTTGTCACCTCTTATAGAAGTTTCTCCTCAACTCTCTTTCTCTGTTTACATTGTTTGCCTTCCTGGAAACTTGTAGGCATTTGCTCTTCGAGGAGCTGGACCACTTTTCCTTTTGTTTTGTTGTTTTTCCTTTAGACAAGGTCTTGCTATGTAGCCCAGGCCATCCTCAAATGCAGGTCCTTATGTCTCTGCCCTCCTCCTCCTCCTCCTCCTCCTTCTTCTTCTTTTTTTCGAGACAGGGTTTCTCTGTATAGCCCTGGCTGGGAACTCACTGTAGACCAGACTGGCCTCCAACTAAGAAATCCGCCTGCCTCTGCCTCTGCCTCTGCCTCCCCAGTGCAGGGATTAAAGGCGTGCGCCACCATGCCAGGCCCTTCTCTGCCCTTCTTATTTCTGGAATTACATGGCCACTTCACCTATTGTTGGTTCATCTCCTAGACTTTATTTAGGCAACCAACGTCCTTCTTCAAAAAGTGTGCCCTCTCTCCTAGATTTCCACCCTATCACCTCCCAGGATTCTAGAACCTATTCCACACATTATTTTTTTCCAGTGCTCTGTGCCCGAGAGTCAGGACCATCTTGTGTTGTTGCTTGGGTTCTTCTGGATTCAGGATGCTTTTATTCAGTTAGGATGACCGAGAACAAGATAAGTCACACAAGAGCCTACATCCCAGTTCTCCCTCCTGGTCTCAGTGTTGGTCCAATGTCAGTCTTCTGGTGGGCAGCTTCTTTCATGGCAACTTCCATCTCCTGGGTTGTCCTCTCTTCTTGCTAGGATCCCGTAGTTCAGTTACTGGTGGGAACAGAGGGGATCCTGGAAGGGACGCCTGCTGCCTGTGGAGATGGGAAACAGAGCGAGGGTATTTGACAGGTTCAATTTTCACACTTGCAGGTAGAGAAAAAACACCCAGAATCCATCCGTCCTGGGCTGCGATGTAGCTTGGGTGGTAGAGTGGGTACTTAGAGCTCAGGAAACCAGGGGCTTGGAAAGTGGAAGCAAGGTGATTGGAGGTTCAGTGTCAGCTTCAGCTACAGAGTGAGTTTGAGGCCATTCTCGGCCACATGAGACGTAGTCACAAAAACAAAACCAGTCAATCAGTACTGACTTAATGTCTGTTTGCCTGTCTGTTCTTTGTCTCTTTTATCTTGAGTGTTCTTTCTCTGTGTCCTTTAGCTTTCTTACTTGTGGAATGGGACCAGTGGTCACCTCTGTCCCTAGAAGCTCTGGTGAGAAGTGTCATGTGGAAGCTCCTCCTTGAGGCCTACATGATCTGCCGGTGTACCCTGGGAATGAGTTCCCAGTGTTGTCTGGGACATTTTCCTTTACATACAGCAGGGCACTACTTCCCTGCGGCCCCTCTCAGGGTCTCAGCATCTTTAAACAGTGCAGGAGAGCAGTTCAGACTTCTAGCACCACCCAAGTCCCTGGCTTCTGAGCTTTCTCTTCTGACTGCATCCCTCTCCTCTGCATCTGCTGGAGGCACTAGAGCACCTCCTCTGACAGGACCTGTAACCTCAGGCCTGGCCTGTCAGGCAGCCTTCCAGGTGGGTCTCTCCTCCCACCGCTGCGATACCTTGGTGAACTCACTCTTCAGGGCTTTGCAGGAGGCTTGGATGATTGGGAAAGGAGATGCAAAGAGAGCAGTTGGTTTACAGGGCCAGTACGCAGAGGGAGCTTGGGTCTAGAGTGGGGTGAGTGTGCTGTCACCACCTTGTACTGCCCTGGCTTTAGCAGTGAAAGTTCCAAGAGCTAATTTCAGTCCCAGGAAAACAAGGACATTTGGTCACTCTGTCTGGTGACTTCTGGTGTCTCCTGATTTCTATACCTGGAGCTGTGTTTTCAGTTTTAAACCCTCCTTGGGGCATCAGCTTCCTGCCGTGATATTTCTTGAGCCCCAACTTCTACCTCACCAAGACAGGGATACTCTTTTTTTTCTTTTCTTCCCTTTGTCCAATAATCTGCCTTGCCCAATAATGGCTATGAGTTGGGTCTATGGTTGGCAGGGCTGGGAGTTAAGAGTCCTAGGTTTGAACAGGGGAGAGATTTTGTGCTCAAACACATGGATCTGAGGGAGGAGGGGCAAGTCTAAGAAAAGAGGATCGACTAGAGCTCTGTGTCTGAGGGAGGAGGAGGTGGGCCTAGATTCCTGAGTCCCTGGTGCCCAGCCTCAGGCATCTTTCACATGGACGCCGGTGCCTGGCCAGGCCCTTGAAAGGGAAAGGCCCATCTGCCTCCTTGCCCCCCTCCCGTCACCATGACAACAGAGTAGAAATAAACTGAGCCCAGAGTGACGCCCAGAGTTCATCCCGTTCCCAGGGCACGTGTGGCCCCCCTCTTGCAGCCTAAATTTCCATGACTTCATGCTCTTGGCCCTTGTAGCTTCCTTCCCTCTTTCTCCAGATGGTTGAACTTGAAGGGGGTTAATTTTCATGAGGGCTCAGGAGTCGGGACCCAGCCCCCTCTCTCGACTCAGTGGTTCCAGCATCTAGCCAGTGTCATCAGGGATTGGGGCCAGCTTTCTCCTATGGCCCTGAGTACTGTGCTAGCTAGGGTGAGGCCTTCCTCTCCCCAAGTTTTCTGTTCTAAAGTGAGGAAGCGGGGGTGTAGTGTGGTGTTGGTGTTTGGGGGAAAGATGTTCTGAGGAAACCTGTGCACAGGAAAATTTGGGAAATATGCCCCTGGCCCACAACTGTGTCTCTGGGAGGTGCTGCATACGTATGATAATCTTATTTATTTATTTATTTATTTGTGCTCTGAATGGAAGTCAGGGCTAGGTGAGCGTTCTGACACTACCTACACTGGGGTGTGTCTGCTCAAAGTGCCCTGCCTTTTGGGAGACCATGTCTGGGTTCTGGGACTCCTCCATCTCAAGAATATGTTCAGCAATCACATGCAGGGATGGCAGCCCAACATGTTCCATGTCCACTTTTTTCATCCTGGCTTCTGGAACCTGCTCTTGTCTCCATGAACTCTTCATGCTCAGATGACCCAAACATGGAGTAACTAGGGTATTTTAAGCGGCGGGTGTCTGGAGGCCCCTGGGACTTACATTGAAGGCCATTAGCATTGCTTTTCACACCCTTCGCTGGCCCTGGGTCTCTGGGTCTGCCTTTGTAGAAAAGTCTCCTCGTTGGTCCTCTGGCTGGGTGAGATGAGAGCTGATGGGCTTGTTCCCATCCTTAGGCCTGCATAGATGAGAACCTGGAAGTCGTTCGCTTCCTGGTGGAGCAGGGTGCTACTGTGAACCAGGCAGACAACGAGGGCTGGACGCCTCTGCATGTGGCTGCCTCCTGTGGGTACCTGGACATTGCCAGGTGAGGCAAGGGTTGAAGGGCAGGGCTTGGGTTAGGTGTTGAGTCCAGGCCTGGCAGCTCTGACCTTTCATTGCCCCTAGGTACCTCCTGAGCCATGGGGCCAACATTGCTGCTGTCAACAGTGACGGGGACCTGCCTTTGGACCTGGCTGAGTCAGATGCCATGGAGGGGCTGCTGAAGGCAGAGATCACTCGCCGAGGTGGGCCTATGGGATTAAGAGCTTTGGAATTTGGGAGTCTGGACTCAAAGGTCTTGCCCATTTCCTTGGACTCTGGCTCTCTTTATGCCTCTGTTTCTTCCCCAGTAAAATGGGAGTGGAGGTGCCAGGGTTACCAAGGGTCTAGTGAGACACTACCAGACATAGAATAAGAGTACTAGCTGCTATGAGTGTGCCTGTTACCTCAGCCCCAAGGAACTGAGGGATTGAGGTACTGTGAGCAAATGCTTGTTCAGGAGTAAGGAGCAAGATGGCTAGACCCTACCATGAGTTAGGAGGGACTGGGACATATGGTGGATTCTGTCCTGAGCTCCCAACATCATTGTGTCCTGGTTTCTTTGAGTGGGAACTAGGAGCCCCTTGCATCTCCATGTCTGACCCTATCCATTTCCCTGGATGAGGTGCTTGTGTTCTTAACAGCAAGTTCTGAAAGAGGCTCGAGATCCCTGTCTGCCGACTTCCAAAGCTAGTGTCCAGTGTCCAGACCAGCTGTGGTGCTGCGTGCCTGTGATCCCAGCCTTGAGTAATAGTCATGCTCCCCTATGTAGTAAGCAAGTTCAAGGCCAGGCTGGGCTACATGAGATCCTGTCAGCACACAAACAAATCAGTATCCAGAGCCAGTTGGGTTGTAGCTGGGTGGATCTCAGCTCTTTAATGTAGAGCCTGGAAGGAAAGGAATTGGGAAGCAGGCTAGGTTGGGGATGTTGTGGAGCTTAGCAGGCTCTCCAGGAACGTAAGATGCCCTTGTACCCTGGTTTCAGTTCTACACTGGGGAGTGTCCAGTTAGGAGGTAAGAGGGGAGAGAGGACAAACAGATCATAGGAGGTGTAGTCTTGGCGTCCCTGTTCTTGCATGTTACCACCTAAGGTGGGAAGACATGGGTTTAACATCTTGCCATATTGAGTTTCAGATGGCTATGAGTTAATTGGGGATGCTTGGTAGCCAGTCGGCACCAAGAGATGGAGGCCAGAGGTTAGAAGCCTCACTGGGTTATAGTGGAGCAGCAGCAGTGGTTGAGCCAAGCTCCCACTCCTTTTCCTAACTTTATTTTGGTACAACTTCAAACACAGAAAAGTTGCCTCAGTACTATGACTTACCTTAGACCCTTTCCTGGCTTTATCACAGAATTTGTTAAATTACATGTTCGGGTTTTCTGTCTGCAAATATGTCTGTCCCCTATGCATGTCCGAGGCATCAGACCCTTTTGCAATTGTAGTTATAGACGGTTGTGAATCACACTGGGTGCTGAGAATTGAACCTGGAACTTCGGGAAGAGCATCCTGTGCTCATAACTGCTGACCTGTCTCTAGCCCTATTTATCTTTGAGACAGGGTCTTGCTATGTAGGCTGGTCTGGTACTCACTATGTAGATCAGGTTGACCTTGAATTTGGAGCAATCCTGGTGCAGCCTCCTGAGTACTTGAATTATACACGCATGCCAGTACTCCAGCTGCTGTTTTAAAAGTCTTTTTTATTAGGTTTATTTAATTTATCATTAATGGGAAAGCTTACGCTTTGTGAAGGTCAGAGGACAACTTACAGGAGTGGGAGTCCTCTCCTTCCACCATGTGGGTCCTAATGATGGAGCTCAAGGTTGTCAGGCTTGGTGGCAAGCACCTTTACCTGCTGAGCCAGCCTGCCAGCCCACCAGTGGTTTTACAACAATGCAGCTTTGAGGCTATAATCAACACACCCAACAGTTCACCCAGAGTGCTCAGTTTGTGGTTGTGCTGTAATGCACGGAGTTGTAGAGTCAATACCACATTCATTTCAAAGCATTTTTAAAGTCACCCTCAAAAGAAATCCTGTAATTTTTAGTCCCCTTTCCCATCCTGTCTCTTAAGGCCTCTGCCTTCAGGAATCTGTTACGGACATTTCAGAGATGAAACTGCAGTCTAAACAGACGCCCTTTACTGCTTTGTCCTGCTCTCTTCCCTCCATACACATAGGCATCAATATCTTTCTTGTTTTTCCCTTTTCAGCCTGCCCTCCTCCCTTCCACTCCATAGCTCTTTGAGACTATGTTGCTGATATTGTAGACTCTGCCCAGATAATGGAGAGTACCTCCTTCTTCAGGCCCTGCTGCTCAGCCCTCTCCAACAAGGAGGCAGGAGCAGCCTGGGGCCTTCACCCTCAGAGCCTCAAGGTAGCTTGTGCTGAGGCCTGAGTTTCTCCCACAGAGAGGCTTCAGTGAAGGTGAGCCCATTGGTTTTGCCTTCTTCCTGCTGGTGCTGATACATTTCTCAGATTCTATTCTGCCAGGCCTGATGAATAGTGAGTTCAAGGTCTGTCAAAGCCAACTTGGGCAACTTAATAAATAAATGAAGAGCTGGATGTCTAGAAAGAAAGAAGGAAAGAAAGAAAGGCAGGCAGGCAGGCAGGCTGGCTCAGTCCCTGACACCACTTTCGGCTTTGCCAGAGGATCAAGTTCAGCTCACAGCACTGTATCTGGGCTCACTGTAGCTTCAGCATCTGGAGGGAACTTGTACTTCTGATCTCTTCTAATACCAGATTCTGCCCATGCATAGATACACAGTTACACACAATGAAGAATAATAAAAACAAAATAAAAACAAGCAGAGGGGAAGTGGAAGCTCCTGAGTAGTAGAGCGCTTACTGAGTGTGGGCAGTCCAGTCCCCAGCACCACAGCCCAGCAAAATACGCATCCCAACATCCAGACCCGTAATGCTTATTATCTTATTAGTTACTTTAGTTAACTGACCTAGACTGTTGTGGAATTTAATGTGTAGACTAGTGTGGTCTTGAGATTCTCCTGCCTCAGCCTTTTGAGTGCTGGGGTTGTAGCAGTGAGCCACCATGCCTGGTTCTCTTTTTTACATTTTGTGGTGTTTGCAGTGAGAAAGTCCCGTGCAGGCATATTTACAGTATTTTAGGGCTTGGGTGTGGCTTAGTCCAGCCTGTGGCACTTGGCCTAGTTTGTGGATTCCTTCCTCAGAATCAGGGAGAGTAGGAACTCAATCAAGGGATGGATAAGCAAAATGTGGTCTATACAGATAGGGAAGGAGGAGACTGACTCATCTAATAGCTTGGATGAACCTTACAGGCTCAACTGAAGTAAGCTAGCCACACAGAGACAAGTGTGCAGTTCTCATTTACATGAGATACTGAGAATAATTACACTAGTAGAGCTCCCAAATTCATGGAGGCAGAGCATCAAGTGTGGTGTCCAGGTGCTGATAACACTAGGAGTAGAACTGGCTGTGGTGCCTTTAATCCTGTCACATCTCTGTAGTCCCAGCTCTCAGGAGGCAGAGGCAGGCGGATCTTTGAGTTTGAGGCCAGCCTTATCTGCATGGTGAGTTCCAGGACAGCAAGTGCTACACAGAGAGACCCTGACTCAATAAGCTAAACAAACAAGGGGTTGGGGGAGTTGGCTAGATGTCTCAGTGGGTAGAAGTGCTTGCTGTCAAGCTTGACAACTGAGTTTGATCCCGGGGACCCACATGGTGGAAGCAGAGAACTGACCTGTGATTCCCACACATATACCCAAATAAATGAATGTAATAAAAATGTGGTAGGATAGAGTTACCGTTAGAGTGACTGTTTAATGTGTGTAGAAATTTAGTTCTTCCTATGCCTGTAAGTACATGTATGTGTGCACCTATGTTTGGAGGCCAGAGGTCAAAGTGACCCTCAGCCGTACTCTTTGAGTTTTGAGACAGGGTTGCTCAGTAGCTTAGAGCTTGTTTGGCTCCCGTCTGCCTTCCCGTGCTGGGATTGCAAGTGGCCCACTGTGCCTGGCATTTTACGTTGTCCATCTGCCTCCCCGTGCTGGGATTGCAAGTGGCCCACCGTGCCTGGTGTTTTACATTGGTGCTGGGATTGAGCTCAGGCTCTCATGCTCGTGTGGTGCATGTTTTACAAACTGAGCCACCTTTCCAAGCCCAGTGTGTCAGTCTTTGGAGATGGATCTCAAATGGCAGCAGCTGCTTTGGCGGGCGTCACGTCAGGTATGTTCTCTCATTGAGGTGCTTAGCAAGGCTTCTAGCAGTGTAGTCTGCTGCGCAACTGGAACACAGTAGCCCCACCTCAGTGAGCCGCTTCTCTGTGATGCTCTGGCACATGCATTCATGTCAGACGCAGAGCCCGCCTGTCACTATGCAGGAGGACTTGTCACCCTGTGACCAGGCTTTGAGCAGAGTCACTCAGAAGCCATAGGGGGAGGGACGTCAGGATGTGGTTACCGAAGGAGGAAGAGTGGGTACTGCCAGGTCCTAGCAGTTCTGTTGTGGCTCAGGCTGCAGGGTCAGGCCTCCGCAAAACTCCTCTGGGGGACAGGATAGGAAGGGGACTGAAGTGCTTTTTGGGAAAGGTGAAGCCATCTCCTTTGACAGCTAGGGAGGACAGGACTGAATCCCACAGACAGGCACACACAATGGTCTGTGGGAGTTGTAGGTGCCAGCTTGAGTAACAGGAAGGCTGTGCCTGGAGGGAGTGCTCATGCGGGACTTGAACATGCTTGATGCTGCGGACCTGAGTTTCTGACCTGGCGTTTGTACTTGTAGGTGGTGTAAGTGCACAGGAATATTGCACAGTGTTTATTGTTGGTAAGGGAAAGGTTGGTGCTGCCACTGGACAGCGGGTGGTGCCTGATTTATAAGCAAGTGATCCCAGCAGGGGTCAGCTGACTTACCAGTGAAGGGGTGGACAGTACATATTTCAGGCCTTACAGGGCATACAGTCCCTATTATAATGACTTTACCATCTGCTATAGAGGGAAATGAGCCAAGGACAAGATGAGAAAAACCAGATGTGGCTGGATGCCATTAAAGCTTTATTTTCAGGCCGGTGAGATGGTTCAGTGGGTGACGGCACTTGACATTAGCCTGACTGCTGACTTCAGTCCCTAGGATCTACTTGGTTGGTACTTTTACCAAGTAGAAGTGACTCCTGCAAGCTGTCGCCTGACTTTACGCATGTGCTTGAGTGCACATATACATTCACACAATAAAATATATGTAATAACATTTTTTCTTACAGCAAATTCAGTGCGCGTGCACACACACACACACACACACACACACACACACACACATGTGCGCACACCCTTCATTTCATGACTAGGAATGTAAGTAAGTCAGTAGTAGAGGGGTTAGCTGCACACACTAAGGTCCTGAGTTCGAATTCTCAGCAACCATGTAGACAAGCCCAGCCAGTACCTGAAATCCTAGCAAGTTGTTGGGAGGCAGGCACAGAAGGATCCCTGTGGTTTGTAAGCCTGTCTGTCGGGCTAGCTGAATCAGTGAGGGATCCACTCACGACAAGGTAGAGGGGCTGGTGGCTTAATGGTTGAGTTCTTGCTGGTCTTCCAGTTCAGTTCCTAGCACCCACATGGGCACCTCTAACTCCAGTTCTAGAGGGACTTGACACCCTCTTCTAACCTTCGGTGGCGCCAGGCACACATGTATATAGACATACCCACAAACAGCACACATATTGTGTTACATATAGAAATCCTAATTAACAAGCCAGCCCAAAACAGCCTATACAAGAAAAACTGTGAATAACACACATAAGCAGCTCTAGCTGTGTGGAAAGCACAGGACACCCTTAAGTGTGCACAGGAATACTGGGTAGTGGTTGAAGAAAAGCAAATGTACGCCGCCCTTCCCCTTCCCTGCCACAGTCTGATAGAACTGTTCGGTGACTCCCTTTAAGGAAGCAGGAGTCTGGAGGAAGAGGGCGGTCCTGGCTTTCCCTGCTCTATTCTCTGTGACTGCACTGCAGATGGACGTTAGCCATACATTCTTCAACTCTGCCACTACAAGGGAAGTCCTAGTTGGCCAGGAGACACAAGGAGCCAGGATCCAACTGCTACCAGGTAGCTAGCGCCTAGCTACAGCTGGTGTCTGAGTGGAGTTGGTCTTGGTTTAGGATGAAAAAGAAGATCCCTAACAAACCTTGGGGATTGTTTTTTTATAACTTTGTGGTGGCAGAAGTATACAGTGTATCTGTTGAGGAAGCAGCTGCTCAACCTTGGTTGTAAGGGAGTGGAGTGAAGCTGGAAAGTTCAGCCCACTGTATTTCTGGGCTGAACTTGGAGCCTTATGTTTCCAGGCAGGCATCCTGCCACTGGACTAAACTCTGATCCCTGGTGTTTTGAGGCAGGATCTTGCTTTGTTAGTTCTAGTTGGCCTTGAACTAGTGAGTCTCTGCAGTTTACCCCCTTGTGTAGGTTTTTGTCTCGGTTTGAGCCTAGCCTTTAGCAGCTGAATCATCTCTTTAGCCCCTTGGTGTTTAGCCAGGTTCTGCCTTAAGGTCTTTGCCAGTGATACCCACTGGAGATCCTGAGTGAACCACAAATGTAGTTTGAGGTTTCTAAGTCATAGGCTGGGCATGTGGCTTAGTTGGTAAAATGCTTACCAGCTACGCATGGCCCTTAGCTTGATCCTCAGCACCATGTAAGCTAGTGTGGAAGTGCAAGCCTGTGATCCCTGGCCCGGGAGGTGCAGGCCGGTAGATAAGATGCTTATCCTCTGCTGGGTAGTGAGTCTGAGGCTCCCCTGGGAAGTAGAAAACTGTCATACACACACAGAACAAAAACAACAATAGCCAAGTTTTAAATTGGGTGCATTTAAAACAGTGAGGGGAACTGGGGCGATGGCTCAGCTAATAAGATGTTAGGTGCATGACTCTAACGGCCCAAGTTCCCATGAGCTGGTGGCACTCGTGCAGTTGTCTTCTCTCTTTTCTTTCCTCTCTCTGTCTCTCTCTCTCTGTCTCTCTCTTTCTATTTTTTTGAGACAGGGTTTCTCTGTGTACCTCTAGCTATCCTGGAAATCACTCTGTAGATCACGCTAGCCTTGAACTCAGAAATCCGCCTGCCTCTGCCTCCTGAGTGCTGGGATTAAAGGCGTGCGACACCTCGCCTGGCTGGTGCACAGTTGGACTTGCAGTGTCTAAAGCGATGGCAGAATTGTCAGGAAGCTCCCTTATGTGAAGGCACTGGACTGTGGATTGCGATGGGAGGGATGGGAGGGATGGGAAGACTTAGATGTGTCAGGTGCTGGGTTTGCCTGGGAAACTTGAGGTTTCATATTTAAAATCAAAAAACAGGTATGGGTCAAGACCTGTGGTTTCCATTCTTTAAGACCCTTGGTGGTTCCCAGGTCTGCAGAGAGCACAATTGGGAAGTCCTGCATTAGTTCAGGCCTTCTGGTCCAAGCAGAGAACTGGATGAGAGGACTCGTTGAGTCACAGGGCCAAGCTGCGACCATGAAACTGTCATGGGGGTTTCCAGGACCACCTTGTATGAGTTCACCAGTCATCGCCTCATTCCTCCAGGTGTGGATGTCGAGGCAGCCAAGCGGGCTGAAGAAGAATTGCTGCTTCATGACACAAGGTGCTGGCTGAATGGGGGTGCTATGCCAGAGGCCAGGCACCCCCGGACTGGGGCCTCTGCCCTGCATGTGGCTGCTGCCAAGGGCTACATCGAGGTGATGAGGTGAGCTAGGCCAGAGTGATTGTTTTGTGTCTCTGCTGTTGCCTCAGCACTTGAATCCAATCTGTCCAAGGCTGCAGAACTGACAAGAAACTGCAGCACACCACCAGAAGGTTTTTGGTGTGTTTCTCTATGGAGTCCCAATAAACGCAGCTCAACTACACATTGTAAGGCGGATCAATTCATGCCTGTGTTAGCAAAGAGTCCTCCATCACGTGTCCTTAGAACATCGTCTCTCCTGTGTCTGCCTCAGCCAAACGGTCCTTCACGAATCTGCCTTAGCCTTTCACGCCTGTGTCCACTTTAACAAAGTGTTTCTTCATGTGTTTGCCCCAGCAAAATACCTCCCAACCAACTTTCCAAAGAACCCTCAAGTTTCCATCAACCCATTGTGACTTTCTCACCTGTCATGGCATCTACATCCCAAGTCAGTCAGAAACAGAGGCAAAGAAAGCAAATGTGAACATTTGCTTTTCAGGAGAACATTCCAGAAGTGTGTGAACCTCTTAATGCCTGTGTTCCGTTTACCCAGTTCTCATCATTGACTAAGTTTGTTTTCACATGACCCTGCGTCTGGCTAATGATTGTATGGTGTGTGTCTGTGTGTGTGCGCGTGCGTGCATGTCTGTGGGCACTTGTTATGTGTGAGTGTACATTCACGTGTGTGTGGAGGCCCTAGGTTGATGGTGTATTTTTTTCTAGTTGCAACTGTCTCTGGCAGAACCCTGAGCTTGCCATTTTGGCAACTTTAGCTAGCCCTCTCCCTCTGAGGGTTTTTTTTTGTCCCTTCCTCTGCCTGCTGGAATTACAGATGGACTGCCATGTCCACTCAGTTTTTAAATACATGCTAGTGAGCAGTATGCCTGTCTTCGTGCGTAAACGCTTTGCCCACTGAGCCATCTCCCTAGTTTGTGAGGCTGTTAGTAGAGAACGTGTATTGGTTGTGGACGACTTCATTCTCCTATCACAGAACCTAAGCACTGGGGCTTAGGAGTGTCCATGGGCTGTGGGTGCGGACATGAGTGTATTCGTACCTAGAGTCTCCCTGTGAGGGGCTGAGGGTGCCTGAGTGGGAAGCACTTGCCTAGCATGTGGTTCCGAGTCCTTGTCCCAGCCCTGGGCAAGAACTGAGTGATTACAACTTGTGTTTGCTCATTTGGCTTTCTCAGTCAGTACCTCATGTTGATCAAGGAGAGCTTCAATTCATCAGTCTTTAAGCTCTGATTTCTCTCCTTTGTGTCCCTCTGGGATTCACAGTGAGAGCCGCCATGCCCTATCTCCCTCCCCTGTAATTTCTTCTTTCTTTTTTAGTTGAGATAAGGTCTTGCTGAAAAATCCTGACTAGCCTGGTACTTGATATATAGTTGTCCTGCCTCAGCCTCTTAGTGATGGGATTGCAGTGATGACGAATCTTGTGATTTTGTGATAACCTCTTTGTGTAGGTTTGTATTTACACTCATCTGTTCACTAAATTTGTTGTCATTATTTTTAGCTATATTAAAAGTCTTACTGTTACTCTCATTAAAAGTAGAGGTAAATATTTACTTAATGTCTGTTAGGTGCTGGCCTCTTGGGCTGATCTCACACTGCCCATCCTCGTAGCCTTACTGGCATTTCAGGTATGAACCATAGCCATAGCCACCATAGCTAATGACAGACATGTGATGGACTGGGTCATTCTATTCTGATGGCTGTCCTGTCCACTGAAAGCTCACCAGGTGCTAGCACACCACTGACTCAGTTGTTGGACATTGCCACAAGTGTTTCGGGTGTAGCAGTATCCAGTTGAAAACCTTGGCTTCTAGACTAGTGAGATGGCTCAGTAGGTAAAAGTGCTTGCCACATAAGGGCCTGGTGACTTGCATTCATCCTGGCGCCATGGTGGAAGGAAAAGACCAATCCGTGACTATTGTCCTCTGATCTTCCTCCGTGCTGTGGCACTTATGCTCACATCACACACAGTGCACACACACAGTAACAGTAAATAAAACTTTAAGTTTATAAGAAGAAATCCTTGGCCTTGGGAAGATATAAACAGCATGTAATAGGCAAAGAAACTGCTAGGTGAGGAAGTGCTGATGGATTAGGGTGCATGACTGGGTAACATGCTGCAGGCTCCTACGATATGAACCAGGAGAGGAACACAGCTAGTACTGATGTGGGCAATAGCATGTAGGAATTTAGCAAGAAGCCCAACATGCCCTGGGATGGAAGCAGGGGTATCTTGGGAAATGAGAGGGAGGAAGTCTCAGCCCAGACAGGACCTAGTGCTTTGCAGTCTATCAGGCATCTATCAGGCATCTCTGTCTCCCCATGCTTGTGGCCTTGCTCACTCACACAGGACCTCATTCTACTTCTTTCAAAAGAGACCTTGCCCTATGATGAGTTTGGAGAGCTCCCTGGTTGTTACTTTCTGAAAGGTCATTGGCTGAGCCAGGCTCTTTCAACTCTAGCATTCTGGTGCTTTGGATCTAGTCTGTGGTGGAGCTGTGCTGTATGTTGGAGGAGGTTGAGCAGCCTCTTCAGCCTCGACCCACTGATGCTACCTGTCTCTATCTGTAAGTTAGGGTTCCAGTGATGATGTTTCCAGAGAGAGATAGAGAGAGGGAGAGAGAGAGAGAGAGAGAGAGAGTGTGTGTGTGTGTGTGTGTGTGTGTGTGTGTGTGTGTGTGTGTGTTAGTCTGGGTCTGTATGTGCTGCTTGACACTGTTGAGATCCAGTATTCTAAAACAGGTGGGTTCTAGAATTACACAGGCCCTTCGTGGGTCACATCCTCTTAGGCTTGGGTTAGTGGGGGAGTCTTGCACTTCTCTCATCACCCCTCACCACTGCTCTGAACCCTTTAACACGGGGATTCAAAGAGTGGGATCCCTGCGCGCTGTGAGGGACTTCCTGTGGGCTTGAATTGTAGCTGCTGGTTCGAGGGAGGGCTCAGTTGTGCAAGGAAGCTGGGGAAGGGCTGGTTGCCGGCAAATCCTTTCTTGTGTCGATCAGTAGTACTGTGGCCACAGAACAAAATTTGAAATCAGCCGTTGCCCTCACTTGACCCTTGACCCCAGACTCCCTGTCCCTTGGAGTAGGTTGCTACTCCAAGCTGGCTATGACACAGAGCTCCGGGATGGAGATGGCTGGACACCCTTGCATGCAGCAGCCCACTGGGGTGTGGAGGATGCCTGCCGTCTGCTGGCTGAGCATGGCGGGGGCATGGATTCGCTGACCCACGCGGTAAGGACCATGTCAGGAGGTGGGCAGGGAGGGGAGCAGGACTCACATCAGCATCATCTATCTCCTTCCCCTACTCAGGGGCAGCGTCCCTGTGACCTGGCTGACGAGGACGTGATGAACCTTTTGGAGGAACTGGCTCAGAAACAGGAGGACGTGAGTCTCGACTCTAGTTTGCCTCTTTACTTGGCAGCTCTGAGGAGGTAACAGTAACTGGGATGGCTGGCGTTCTTTGTCCCTTGATACCCTCAGTCCTGGGACCTTCTGTTCCCCACCTGGTGGCCCAGCTCTGGTTGAAGTCTATGAAAGGGGGCACCTCTGGGTATATTGAGGAGGTGAGGCTGTGTTTCCTGTCTGCTTGGTGAGGAGAGAGCTGTGACATAGGTTGGGCCTATCCTCCTGTTGTCTCTAGTGAAGGGATGGTGGATGCAGGTCCCAGGCAGATGGCATGGGCTGGAATTTCAGTATTTAGTGAGGTTGCCCAGACATTGTGGGAGCCAGCCAGAAGACCCACTGGGAATATTCTGCAGAGATGAGTGCTGTGCCGTACTGAGATGCAAGGAGGGCATGGGGCAAGCGGCATTCTGTTAAGAAGACATGGGTTTATGTATGGCAGCAGATTGCATTTAGTCTGGGAAGGTGGCTGCTGTCATTGAGCGGAGAGCTTGTGTGTGATAACCAAAAAAAGGAGACAAAGAGTCCCCTCCCCTGCGAACAGTTAACCAGCATCCTAGATGTGCTGAAGAGTAGAGAGGAGGTCTGAGCAACCTGCTAGCCTCTGGGAAGTAGAAGAATCCCTCTGGGAATAAGATTGGAGGCCAGTGACAATTGAATCAGACCAAGCCTGGGAGAGCTTGCATAAGCCCCAGATATGGTATGCTGCTAGGAGACTGAGTTCTCATGTTAGCACAACTCTGCATAAAGTGTGGCTAGCCCAGTTATGCATGATGGCCCTGGAGGTAAGGAGGTGGCACAGAGATGGGGAAGCTAGGAAATCCAGGAGGAATTGTACCCTCTGGCCTTCCCCAGTTGTCCCCTTCCATCCTTACAGCTTCGGAACCAAAAGGAAGGCTCCCAGGGCCGAGGCCAGGAGTCACAGGTCCCTTCAAGTAGTAAGCACAGAAGGTAAGAAGTGGCTGGCTTGGGGTGGGTGCGACTCATCACCAGACTTGGACAGTGACATTGTCCGTTCCCTAGGAGCTCCGTGTGCCGTTTGAGCAGCCGAGAGAAGATCTCCTTGCAGGATCTATCAAAGGAGCGCCGGCCTGGTGGGGCAGGAGGGCCTCCTATTGGAGATGAGGATGAGGGAGGTGAAGCGTCAGCTGGTAGGGTCTGAGGAAGGACTGCTGGGCCTGGATTCGTGGGACTCCAAAATATCAGAGGCAGCTGACATTTCCTTTGACATTCCCTTTCTGTTCCTGTACCACAGAGCACCCAGCTGTGGAACCAAGAGCCCTCAATGGTGTGTCTTCCCCTGTGTCCTCCAACCCTAAGAGCCCTGTGGTGAGTCTGATTGCTGATGTGAGGCTGGGGCAGTGGCGGCACACTGTAAATACTCCCACCTCTGGTCAGGAAGGTGGCCTTTTGACTTGCTTCCTAGGTCCTTGTGGACAAAGAGTTATTTTTTGGTGGCACCCACCCTGGCTGTGATGTCCTGTGATTCTCCTGGAGTTATACTCTTAGCTTCTGTGGAGAGGGATCATTGCTTTGCTCAGTGATGGAGACCTTCTCTCTTCTCCCAGCTGCCAGAAGAGGCTCCCTTTTCCAGGCGCTTTGGTCTCCAGAAGACAGGGAGCACTGGTGCCTTGGGTCCTTCAGAAAGGAGGGCTACAGAGGGCGTTCTCGGTCTGCAGCGCTCAGCCTCCTCCTCCCTCCTTGAGAAGGCCTCCACTCAGGTAGGTGTCATGAAATGTGTTGGGTAGGGAAAGGTGGGTGGGGTGCCCAGGCTTCTGCCTCGGGACAGAGCACCTCCTTTGTTTTACTTTTGCCCCCACAGGCCAGGGAGCCCCGTCTTGCCAGAATAACCCCTACCCCTGCCCAGAAAGTGCCAGAGCCCTTCACCCTGTAAGTACCTGGAGCATCAAGTAAATGCTCACTGAAAAACTCCCACTGTGGTCTGACTGCCTCAGGGCCTTTGCTCATCCTGTAAAATCCCTCATTCCTGTCTGCCTTGGTTGTCACTTTTCCCTAGGGCCTACCAGGACTGCCTTGCTAACATCGACACAGTACATATGCCCGGCTCATTCTCTTTATTTTCTCCCAGCGCCTTTTCCCCTCATGCTCCAGACTTAACCTTTTTGGCTGCTGTTTGTTTTTCTGTCTGTTTGCCCAGAAATGACCCCTTTCAGTAGTGACAACTGTTTTATTCTCTAGAGTCTCTCCCATGCCTGGCACAGAATTGCAGGCTTGAGGGATATTTGCTGATGAAGGAATCCTTGCAGGTATGAGGCTGCCACGCCTCCTTCTTTGGATCACTCTGTTCCACCCTCCAGGAGGGAGCCTGGATCGATAGTGAAGCCAAATGTCCTCACAGCCTCTGCAGCGCCCCTGGCCGACTCCAGGGACCGTCGGAGGTAAAGAGGCTGGGGGCAAGCAGCACTGAGACAGCCGTGTTTGGGAGTCTTTAGGGCTCTGTCTAGTACTTGTGGAGTACTGTTGGTCTAAGGTCTGTGGGAGGTGAAATGTCCTCTGCTAGGATGTGCACCCTTCTATAGTGTCATTCACTGGTGTGACAGCTCCTGAGGAGCAGGACACTGTCTCAGTCCAGGCTCCTCACTCAGGTCCTACCAGATGCCTGTGCGTGATGAGGAGTCCGAGTCTCAGCGGAAGGCCCGCTCCCGCCTTATGCGACAGTCTCGGAGGTCCACACAGGTTTGGGCTTGGGCTAGGACCTGTGCTCTTGGGTCTGAGGGAGGAGGGCAGGGTCAGAGTCTTCTCTGATTGTTCTCTCTGCTAGGGTGTAACTCTAACAGACTTGAAGGAAGCAGAAAAGGTGGCTGGGAAGGTCCCAGAGCCAGAGCAGCCTGCCCTACCCAGCCTGGTGAGCAGGGTCAGGTGAAGTGGGTTGGGTGGAGCCTGTCTCCCTGTTTCTGACTCTGTGCCTTTCTGTCAGGACCCTTCTCGGAGACCTCGGGTCCCTGGAGTGGAGAACGCTGAGGGCCCTGCCCAGAGAGGTGAGGTCTGCTTTCTGGGAAGTCTTTCCCTAGGGAGCCTTCTATCTCTCGAAATAAAGTCTTTTGTTAACTTGGGAATGGAATCAGGTTCCCTGCCTAGTAGAGAAGGGTTCCTATAATAGTGTCTGGGCTGATTCCCACCAATTCCCCAGCAGAGGCGCCCGAAGGGCAGGGCCAGGGACCACAGGCGGCCAGGGAGCATCGAAAAGCTGGCCATGAGCGGAGGGGGCCAGCAGAGGTGAGGGTGCTGTGTGGAGGGGTGGCGGGCTGGAGGGCGGGCAGGCCTGGACATTGGGTAGAGACTAAGCTTCTGGGGGTCTTCTTCAGGGGGAAGAGGCGGGGCCTGCGGAACGGAGCCCAGAGTGCAGGTAGACTGGGTCATGTGTGGAGGCTGGGACACATTTCTGGGGTAAAGTTGGCTTTCTAAGGCCTGTCCCTTCTGCCCAGCACTGTGGATGGTGGATCCCAGGTCCGCAGGCAGCACTCACAGAGAGACCTCGTTCTAGAATCCAAGCAGGAGCACGAGGAGCCTGATGGAGGCTTCCGGAAGGTGCAGCATCCCACCCCATGCCCCACCCTACCCTGCTCTGCTCTCAGCTGATGGCCCACATCAGCTCCTTCTGAGTCAGCCTGCATCCTCTGTTTTTCCCAGATGTACACGGAGCTCCGCAGGGAGAATGAGCGACTTCGTGAGGCCCTGACAGAGACCACCCTGCGTCTGGCACAGCTCAAGGTGGAGCTGGAGCGGGCCACGCAGGTATAAGTGTGTTGGGGATACTGAGAATCAGGGCTCCAGTGGGCGGGGTCTGGCCCTGGCTGGGAGGTCAGAGGTTCCTCTCTGGGGACAGGGCTCTGGCTACAGTGGAGTAAGGAAGTAGCTCCTGACCCTAGGTCTCTTCTGCTCTCACCAGCGGCAGGAACGCTTTGCTGAGAGGCCCGCCCTCCTTGAACTGGAGAGATTTGTGAGTTGGGCTACTGGGGTGGGCCCACTGTGTCCCAGACTTACCCTGCCCCTTGTCCTTACCCGCTCTGAACCTGCCCCATGCCTTGCAGGAGCGCAGGGCTCTGGAGCGCAAGGCAGCAGAGCTGGAAGAGGAGCTGAAGGTAACTGGGGCTTGTGATGGCTGTAGCCAGAGCCCAGCCTACCCAGCGCCACCCAGCTGACTCCACCCTGTATCCTAGGCCCTCTCTGATCTCCGGGCTGACAACCAGCGGCTCAAGGATGAGAATGCAGCATTGATCCGAGTCATCAGCAAACTATCCAAGTGACTCTGGAGGAGTTCCCGCACCATATTTATACTGCTGCTTCTGACACACGCACCCTTTCCCCCCGCGTGAACATGAGTGACAGGGCTCTGGGGGAAATTGCTGAGAAGCCATAACCTCTCGGGACCTCAGAACCGGGAGGAAAGCACAGAGTCCCCAGGAACCAAGGGGGACTCTCTGAGATCAGGATAGAGATGGGAGGCTGAGCCAAGTAGGGAGACGTTGCTGAGAGTGGACAGGCACCAGAGATGGGACCAAGAAGGAAGCAAGGACCAAGAGACACAAAGATCAGTATCCAGAAGCAGAGTGGTTGCCCCAGGATCCCACCTCACGTGTGATGCTACCCAGCACTCCTCCTCCTCCCCAGCAGGGATGCAGGAATGTGCCAAGAGTCCCACTGGCCTCTGCCAGGTGGGCCTGTAGATAGGTCCATGTGCAATAGGGAGGGATGTCTTCTATTTTTGCTGCCTCCTCCCTACCCATTGTCTGGGGAGGGGGAGAAGGTATTTTTGAGACAAAGCACAGGCACCATAAATAAAGTGACATTGCCACTCAGTGACTTTGTCTCCTGATTGTGGGCTCAGGCTGACTGAGCCCATTTGGATAGGGTACAGTTGAGGGTAGGGGGTTGGAGTATGTTCACAGGTCTGGGAGGGCACCTTGCTAAAGTGAGCAGCTGGAGCAAAGGGTCCCAGACGATGTGGGAGGGATTAGAAGGAAGCCCTTGGTGCTGTGATATGGGGCTGGGGCACCCAGATTTGCCCTCAGTTCCTCTGAAAGGAGTGGAGTAGGTGTCTGATATTGAAAATGTGGGATGGATCACATAGAAAACTCCGGAAGTGTAGCTTCTCTGGGGAAGGAATAAGTGATGGCAAGTTCCTCCAGTCCTCCATGGCCTCATGGATTGGAACAGCAGGAGCCAGTCTTGAGATGCACTGCACCTCCATCCCATAGTCAGGAGCCGCTGCCTACACTAGCAGCTGGGCTCAGATCTGCCTACAGGGGTACCAGGAGTGAACAGCTCAGGCCAGGAGCCAGGGCTCTGCAGGAGAGGTAGCCAGTATATGGGTTTCAGCTGTGGTGCTGTGGAAAAAGAAGGGGAGAGGGCAGTGGGTGTGGATGGGTGTATGTTGTCTGGAGTGGTCTGTGTATATGTGGCATGCATTTTATGTATGGTGCATGGCATGGCTGACGTGGGGTATGGGTTTCATGTGATGTAGGTGTATGTTGGGTGTGTATCTGGTGTGTGTATGGTGTTTATGATAGTCTGGTACTACAAGGTAGCAGAGTGAGCCATATGTCTGAAGGAAGCACATTTTCCATGATGAGAACCATGAGTGCAAAAGTCATAGAGTAGCCTGGCAAGCTAAGGTCTAGGAAGGAACTTGGACCTGAGTAGCAGAGGACAGTGCAGAGGTGCTGGCTTTGTGCAGGGATGTGGCCCTGCTAATGCTAAGGACTTGAGCTCTGAGGTGGGAGGTCTGGCCACCAGACTGCCATCAGACTTGAGTTGTAACAGGTCCCCCTGGCTGTACATCGATAGAGATTGGAGGAGTGGCGGGACAGGGTGATCAACGAAGCATGAAGTCAGGATAATCAGATAGAAGTGATCAGATTCCAGACCAGAGAGACCTACAGGCATCTGATGTTCCAACAAGTCAGCTGGTCCCTGCCTGCATTTCAGCCTGCAGCCTGGGAGCTCACTAAAACAGTTTGGGCAAACTGCTCGTGTTTTTAGTTTCTCTTAGAAAAAAGGCTACAGGGTATTTGCCAGGAATCCCAGCGTTCAAGGAAACTAAAACGGGAGAAATGAGACTTTGAGGCTATATCCAGACTATCTCCAACAAAACCAACCACCCAACCCTGACATAAGGTATGACAGGCAGTGATTAGGTTCTGAAGGGTCTGTTCCTGGCAGTGCAAACAGCGTGAATCAATGTCCAGAGTCCTGAAAAGTGAGGAAGGGTGGCCCTGAACCTGGAGCAGTCATGTGCATCAACTCTCATGCTGGAGTTAGGTTTTATCCCACATGTCAGGAGAAGCCAAGGGACATGCTTGAGGGGTAGACAGGGACAAGGGACATCCGCAGTGGTTTAAATGCTCTAGAAGGTTGTGCGAACAGTGAAGCTGTCAGCCCAAAGGCTGGCTTTTCTAGGTTGCATTTGAGGTGTGCCACCTGCTGGCTTAGGTAAGAACTGAACTGCTTCAGGAGCAGAGGCAGACTGCAGTGATGGGACTCTCGGAAGTGTCTTAAGGATGCAAAGAGAAGCGCCACAGCAGGAAAAGAAAGACCTTAGGGATACCTAGTCTGAATGAGAAAACCAGCCCTTATTAGCCACCTAAATAAACCGGACAACTTGCAGGGCTTGGCAGGGAGAAAGTTCTCGAGGGGACTGGAAGACCCAAGAGCCTATAGCATGCCCAGGAAAAATCCAGATCTCCATAGCTGGATCCTGGGTGGCTGGCTGGCGCAGGCATCTATGGCATGCAGGTGAGCTGAGCCAGAATGATGGAGGCTGTTCCAACCAGCAGAAGCAGTAAGTGCGAAATGCTTCTGATTGAAGGGGTTGGCCCAAAATGGAGGGTGGGAGGAGACGCCCTCAGCGTTTGAAAGAAAAATCCCAGGCCTCATGCTAGGTAACTGGACCAAGAAGAGCGAGGAGCCAGGAATGGGTTTTGAACCAGAGATTGTAGGTAGTGCTAGAGTGAGGATAGACTGGTGCTTAAGAGGAAGCCTGGGTTGGAATCTCCAGGCTTTCATGGAGAGAATATATGGGGTGTCTCCCAGATTTCTGCCTCCTTGGTAGCTGGCAAGAGGGGGACAGCAGGTGGACTTAGCCTATAAGGAGGCTGTTTATAGCGCATCACAACGCACAGGGCCACCATTGCGCCTCTTGAACGTGCCTCTCTGGTAGTGTCTATGCTCTGTCCCTTTCCCCATTCCCATCAGTCCCTCTGGAAGAGTTCCCGTCAGTACTGTCAGTGCAGTCTGCCCGCCAGGATAGCGGAGAACCCAGGCTGGGAGATCCTTTATGGCATCTACTGCCACTGGCGATGGGTGAGTGGGTGGGGGGAAGTCTGGCGACTGTTGTCCTACGGGGCGCTGGGAACCCCATCGTCTCATCACTTTTTGTGATCGAGCCGGGATCAAATGACTTCTGTTTTGGTCTCGCCTTCCACTTTTTTCTTTTGCTTCTCCATCACGGCCTCCAGCTCTGATACTTTTTCTCTGTCCTTGAGGGTGGGGTAGAAATCAAGACCTTAGTATGTGAGTCCTGGGCGCCCCACCCCTCGCCTCGTCAGGGCCTGGGCGATTCTCTCACCTCCAGCAGCGCGCGCTGCACAGTGACTTGGCTGTACACTCGCGCCCCTTCCTCGGGGCACACCGCCCGCAACTCTTCCTTTTGCAGCGAGAAGAGCTGTGCGCCGGTCAGCACACCGAGCGCCTCCACAGTCCTAAGAAGGCAGCAGGGGCCATCACAGCTCAAGCCCCTTCAGCTTCACCAATCACATCGCACCCACCTAGCTGCTTGTCCAATCAGAGCTCTCAAGCAAGGAAGTTGGGACGGAGAGGCTCAGGCTCCGGAGGTGTCAGATTTCAGAAAAGGAATGCTCTTCCCTGTGGTCTCCAATCAGAGCCTGTCTTTGGGCGTAGCAAATTGCCCTACAGTTTTCCCCGCTCCCACCCCCAGACCAACTAAAACCTTGACTTCCAGGTCTGTTATCTGTCTCTGCAAAGTAGCAGCGGGACCCCACTCACCCGGAGCTAAAGCCCTTGGTCTGCAGCCAGGCACGGACCACCGAGGCCTCAGAGCGCGGGCTGAGCTGGGGCTCTTGGGCTCGGGGCCCCGGGGTTACCCGGCTGGGACCCGAACGGCCCTGCGCCAGGCGCGACTGCAGCTCCTCATTGACACAAAGCATCTGGGAGAATTTCTCTGCAGGAGGGAAACCGGGAAGGGAGGGAGTGCGCACTCTAGGTGCTGGGGCCAGGGATTCGGGAGCCTCTAGCTTGCCCAGAGTGGAGCCTGAAAAGTGAAGACAAAGATCACTTCCCAGAGTGACTCTCCACTACTCACCCTTCTCGCTGGGATCCAAACTGTTTAGACTGTCGCAACTGTCCCACTGGGGCCGCACCTGAGTTGGGGCTGGAGCTGGGGCAGGTGGGGGAGGAGGTGTGCTAGTCTCCTAGAAGGGAATGAAGAGGGGGCGGGGCGGGGAGGGAGACCGAAAGAGATAAGGCTTCCAGCCCCCTTTTCAATAAACTGAACATTCCACTTTCCAAGAAGTACCCTTCACACCTGATTTTCTTCGTTCTCATCCCCAGGACCTAAAATCTGGCCCCCACTTTTCCCTGGAGAAGCAAGAATATACTGACTTACTAGGTGTCTTGCGGGGCTTTGGCTGCGGTGCACCTGAGGTCCAGGGTGGGGTGTCAGGATATTATAGGGTACATAGCCCTCTTGTCCCTGATGGTCCCGAACCTTCCACCATTTGCGCCTGTCATCCAGGACCTAGGGTGGGGAATAAGCAGAAAATTCGTGCCCTGGTTCTATGTGTAGTCTGTGCAGAACCGGCCAATTTCAGGGTCTCAGGCCCCCACACCCACACCGCTAACCTCCAACACATCTCGGTGCTTGACAGATAGCTCGCTGCCATTTCGGGCCTGGAAGTCATAATTACACAGAACCCATTTTCTGGCTTTCTCTTCTAGCTGGGACTCAGTTTCCAGTTCTGGATCTTGCTGACTAGGGAGAATGAAACGGGTAAGGAGGTAGCCGGCCTCAATGGTCTGGATTATAAATTGCTCATTAGATTATATATATATATATATATATATATATATATAAATTGCTCATTAGATTATATATATTATATATATAGGATTATAAATTGCTCATTAGTTAGAGCCAAGCAGGAGCCAGAGCAGGGTCTCGGGTTAATATGTTAATACAGACTTGACATTGGAGTCACAGCTTGAATATAGTTGACTCATTTCCTTGCCTGGCATCATGCAGTAAACATGATGTACTATAATTACTGTTTAATTCTTTATGGGGTGGTGGGGATGGAACCCAGGGTCTTGTGAATGCTAAAGAAGTACTTTACTTCTGAGCCCCAGTTCTCATTTGCATTTTTTTGTTCTTAATTTTATTTGTGTGCATTTTGCCTGCACTTATCACTTATTTTCTTTTTAAAGATTTATTTATTATATGTAAGTACACTGTAGCTGTCTTCAGACATTCCAGAAAAGGGAGTCAGATCTTGTTGTGGATGTTTGTGAGCCATCATGTGGTTGCTGGAATTTGAACTCAGGACCTTCAGAAGAGCAATTGGTGCTCTTAACCGCTGAGCCATCTCTCCTTGCCTGCACTTATGTATGTGCACCATCTATGTGTGGTCCTCACAGAGCCCTAGAAGAGGGCATCCTAGAGCTGGAGTTACAGCCAGTTGTGGGCCACCATGTGGTGCTAGGAACTGAGTCCAGGTCCTCTGCAAGGGCAGAGAGTGTTCTTAACCTCTGAGCCATCTCTCCAGCTCCACACTTGCAGTGTTATAAGTGAGAATAGTAGAACTCAGGACAGATAGCTAGAAACAGCAGATCTACTATACTGATCATCCACTAGGATAATGAGCAAGGTACAAGTAATAGCCAATGCATATGCTTATACCACACTGCATGCCAATCATGTTCAGATTCGATCCTCCCAGAACTACAGGGCAGCTCCATTAATGTGGATCGCCTTTAGTTCCTTCCTCCTCCAGAGATTCCACAATTATCCCTCTTCTACCCTTTTTGTGGTGCCGGGGATTGAACCCAGTATCTTGCATATGCTAGGCAGACATTGCACCACTGATCTATGTCTCATCCCCTTACTAATAGATTCTAGGCAAGTACTCTACTTCTGAGTCACACCCCAGACAGGTGAGCCATAGCCACAGTCCTTCGCTGGTTGGAGCCTAGGCAAGACTTCTACCATTAACGCATACTCCCAACCACTCACTACTAGCTTCAGGCAGTCACTACTCCTGAGCCCCCAGTCCTTTACTGGTAGATTCTAGGCAAAGGCTGTCACTGAGCCACACCCCAGCTATTTGTTTTACTTTATCTGTATAGATGTGTTTGTCTGCATGTGGGTCTGTGCATAACTTGTGTGCCTGGTGCCTGCCGAGACCTAAGAGAATGTTGGATTTCCTGGAACTGGAGTTAGAGATGGTTGTGAGCTGCATGCATGGGTGATGGGCACTGAGCCTTGCTCCTCTGGAAGAGCAGCTAGTGCTCTTAACTACAAAGCCATTTCTCTAGCTCCCCCCAAGCCTCTATTATCTAACTATCTATCTATCTATCTATCTATCTATCTATCTATCTATCTATCTGTCTGTCTGTCTGTCTGTCTGTCTGTCTGTCTATTTGAGGCAAGGCCTTGCTGCTTTGCTTTGCACAGGCTAGCCTCTGAGCTCATTCTGTAGCCCAGGTAGGCCCAGAACTCTCGATCCTCTTGCTTCACGCTTTGGAGTAGCAGGGATGACAGGATGGGAATAGCGGAATACGGCCATTATTTCACTTTTTATGGGGAAGGAACTGAGGTACAGTGTGGTAATGATCAAGGCACAAAAGAAAGGTGTAACTTAGTTGGGCCTGGCAGTCCTTGTCAGGGTCATTCTGAGCTGCTCTCTATGTACTAGATCTGAATTCAAGTTGAGCCACAGTCTTTCTCTGTAAGGCCCTCACAGCACCAGAGACTTCTCACGTTTCCAGGCAAAGAAACGACATCCAGAGAAGGTGAGTAAAAAGCTAGAGGTGCCAAGTCTGAGATTCAGAAGCAGGCAGACAGAGAAAAGGGTCCTGCAACCCCAGATAGCTTAGGGGACAGTTGGCTCTGGCCCCCCCCCAACAAGAGAGCCCTCATCCCAGATCAGGCCTACCTGTGGAAGGGAGAGGGGGGCTCTTCAGGGTCTTGGCACCCCCTGTGTGGGGCTGACAGCTCCCCGTGTGCCGTCCCTGCTGAGACCCTCTGCTGGGGCCCTCACTTAGACCCCCATGCGTATTCTCCAGCTCTAGGTTTTTGTTCTCAGTCCACACCCACTCCCTCCACTCTTGGCCCCAATTTGCTCAAGGATCCTAGAGTTGTGACCCCTCTCGATCATCTTCCTCCCCTGGATCTACAAACCCTCAGCTTCCACGATTTGTTAGAACCATAAATTTAGGTCGCTAGTTCTTTCTTTTCCAGCAAAGTAGGCAGGAGTCCAGGTCTTGACCGTCAAGTCCCTAGATGTTTTGATCTCTGCAAGGGTTCCAGTCTGCCCCCCAGTAGGTACTATTTCTTAGAGCATTAGGAAGCCAGAAGTCCCACCTCAGTTAATGGCCCAGAGACTGCCAACACTTTCTAATGTTTTCTCACACTTGTCCCCAGCTTCTCCAAGCACCAACCCTATTTTTAGGTCTTCATCTTTTCCCTAACATCCTGTACTCTTGGGGTGGGTGGGTTGGGGACGCAAGCATGGTGCTTTTCCTGGTTCCAGAACACCAAACTACACTTTTTCAGTTATTTTGAGGACACTGGGGTCCAAGCCGTAGACATACCCACTCTTAGCACCTAACACTCACAGCTTCAGGAATCTAAGCCTCCATTCCCTCTTCCCTTGGACCCACAGATCTGGGCCCCTCCCCCCTCCCTCCTTATTCCTACCCCCACCCCAGCCCCAGGCCCGCCCCCTCACCACCTCACCCACCTGCAAAGAGCCGGGAAGGCAGAGGGGGAAAAAAGACAAGAAAAAAGGGAAGAGTTGGAGTCAGCGCCGGGTGACCCTGGAACTCGGTCCTCCCAACCCCGCCCCTGGCCGCTTTGCAGCGGACACTCACCCATTGACCGCGACCTGGGGGGCGCTTTGCTGCGGGAAGTAAGAGAGCTTGGAGTCAGGTAGGGTAGACCTCAGACTTCCTGGCTCACCCCTGTGATGCAGTTAGCGGGAGCTTAGTGCTCCCCTGGCAGCTCTGCCTCACCTGCCTGCGCCGCTTCTCGTGTTGTAGCTGTTTTTCCACTGGGTCCTCCCAGGGGCGGCCCTGTGGATCAGTGGCCGGAGGCTCCCAGCCATTGTAGAATTCCGGACTGTATGGAGACCCTTCTTCCGGGGGCAGCTCCACCCTGTCATCAGGGACCCACCAGAGGTTAGGCTAAACCAACCCAGGGACATTATTTCACAACATTTCTCTTTTCCTGCAAACCTGGCTGCTTCTACCCTCCAAGCCCAACTCAATACATTATATTTCTTTCTTAAAAAAAAAAAAAAATTAAGCCAGGAGGTAGTGGCCATAACTTTGATCCCAGCACTTGGGAGGCAGAGGCAGGCAGATCTCTGAGTTCAAGGCCAGTAGGTCTACAGAGTGAGTTCCAGGACAGCCAGGGCTACACAGAGAAGCCTTGTCTCATAACTAACTAACTAACTAACTAACTAACTAACTATTTTATGTGTCTGTATGTATGTAACTGTGTGCACCATGTGTGTACCTGGTGCTCATAGCAAACAGAAGAGGGCATCAGGTTCCCTGGAACTGGAGTTACAGACAGTTGTGAGCCACCATGTGGGTTCCCTGGAAGAGCAGTGTATGCCCTAAGCACCCATTAATTATATTTCTAAACACACTGGGTCCACTGTCATGCTTCCCCCAGCCTCTGAGGCCAAAGCTTTTCCTGTTTTGGAGGGTGGGAAGTCTGAGCAGTCCTGATAGCCCAGGCTAGCCTGGAACTAGCTTTTCAGACTAGTCTAGCCTTGACTTGCAGACACTCTCCTGACTATTTCACAAGTGTTTGATTACCTAAAAATATTTATCTGTTCACTTATTGTGAGTGTGTAGGTGTGGGTGAGCACATGTGGAAGTCGGAGGACAGTTTTGTGGAGGCAAATATCTTTGTCTGCAATGACGTAGATTCCTGTAGAAACTCACACCTCCAAAGACCCCATTTTTGTGACAGGGTCTCCAGCTTGCTTTCTAGTGGAGGGTAATCTTCAACTTCTGTTCTTCCTGTGTCACCAACCGAGAGCTGGGACAACAGCGCCACTGGCCGAGCTTCTGGAGCTTCTGGCTACTTTCTCAACACTTACATCAATCCATCTTGCCCTTTACCCGCTCCCAGTCTGAGCTCCGTGCTCTCCCTGAAAGCCTCCAAGGACAGACTCCTTTTCAACTTCCTGTATGTCCCACATTTTCCTTGTAGCTGAGTCCCACTTGCCTAACAACCCTCCTTGCCCCGTAGTCTGTCTCTAAATTCTCTAAGCCCCACCATTTGCTTCAATCCAACTATCTGATTAGATGTTAAACCTTTCCCTCACGCTAATTTCGAGCATGTTCTCCAGTTGAATCCTGGCATTTATCTTAAGTCTCGTCCCCTCCTCAAATTTAGCAGTGTCCTGCAGCCAAGTCAAACCTCTACACTCTAGTTTCCCCTCTCACCCTGGGCAGGTCCAGGAGTCTCCCAGCGAGGTCCATAGTTCATTTTCACCAGGAGTGACATTGTCGCGGAGCAGAGTCACAGCCTCCAACGTCAAATGCGGTCGTCGCACACTCTTCGCGAACTCAGGGCCGCCTGAAGTGTTCACAATCTACCAGGCCAACAGAAATGAGCATGCCAACAAGACCTTCTTGAAGTCGAATCTTAATCCTTCTAAAGCAGGGGAGCCCTGAGGGCTAAGATGAGCCTCACCATCTGCAGAGGTCCAAACAGAAAGTGCAACAGCTCTGGAGAGGAGGGGTTGGCGATGTTGCCTCGCAACCGGGCCTGGAACGAAAGGAGGTCATTTCTTATTAGTGCACGAATGATGGATGGGTCAAAGTGCCCTCACTCCATCGACGCCCAGCAATGGATGCATCCTCACCAGCAGACTGAAGGCGTATTTGATTTTCTGAAGCACGTCGGTGTACTCAGCCTCAGTGGGTGGCTTGGCCCTCAGTGTCAGCAGACCCTCTGTGCGGAGAGAGCAGGTGAGGTTGTGGGGACACCAAGAAAGCATTAGACAACAATTCCAAAGGTGTAAACACCCAAACGGGTGGCCTTAGGAAGTCAGACCTGGCTGGTGGTGGGAGACCCCAGGGGGAGAGGATATTTGGACATCACTCAGGAAGGTGTGTTCTCGGTCCATGTGGAAGCCCCTTACCTCCCGCAGCTCGGCGTCGTGTCCTGCGGCCTCTCTCGCGGTGCTCCAAAACCCGGGTAGCCTCTGCTGATTTTTGCAGTCTGGATACAAAACTCTCCACGTCGTCAAACACGTGGTTCAGAATATCCTACCATAAGCAAGAGAGGTAAGAGTGGTGCTCCTGAGTCTCAGACTCTGGTCTAGGTCCAGGGCTCCAATCTGAACTCCTGGACACACCCCCTACGTCAGGCCATGCCCATAACTGGAGCAGTGGGTGGTCTATATCAAAGACTCTAGCCATACTTCTAGAATTAACTCCCATCCCCGACCCAGCATCTTGTCAGCTAGTCACACCTAGACGTGCCACGTTCCTGAATCTCGTTCCCCACTCCAAGACTGACTTGATTGTCAAGGAAATCTTTTTCTCCTAGCTGGTGCCTCTCACTCAAGCTCACCACATCCCGCTCTGCCTGCAGACCCGCCAGCTCAGGTCCTCTTGGGCCCAAGTCTGGGGAGGTAGGGTCAGCACTGCTAGTCGTGCGAGCTTGGTCGGGTTTCCTTGCTTCCTCAGTCTCTGGAATTGACTCCACTTGGGGTCGCCCGCGGACTGCGGATGGTTCCACGGTGTTGATCACCAGGCGGACAGACGGGCGACGCTGTAAGGGCGGGGTCTCCGCTGCTGGAGAGGCGCCGCGTCGCAGCTCCTCCTGCGTCGCCCTGAGTTAAGAAAAAGGGGAGACCGAGGCTGGGGCAACCGATGGGATCAGGAAGGGGGGGGGGCGGTCAAACGAAGGCTGGGCATTTCATAATGAGAAACTGGATACGAAGATGGAGAAACCAAAGACCAAGACAGGCTAAAGTAGAAGACTGGAGCGGAGCGGTCACCTTGTCTGGGAGGTACAGGTAAGACCTGGCCAAGGCTAATTTGTGACCACATTCAACACTCTAGGCTGTTCGTACCAAGCTCATTTCTTAGCTGAGGAGAGTGAGGTCCATAGATGGGAGAATTTTTTTTTTCAGTGCGCTCTGCATCTGCTTCCCCCTTCTCCTCACCTGAGCGCTGCTGCCCTGCGTTCTCCACGTCCGGAGCGGTAGTTCTGCAGAGCCCCTTGGATGTCCTCACGGATCAGCTCCGCCTGTCAATCATACTTTAAGATCTCCCCTCTTACGCCCCACCCATTGCCTGCCCAGGACTCTTTCTTGTTCTCAGCGCTTTGCCTCCGACTGTCTTGGACAAACCCCATGGACCCCATCTTGGTTCTGCCTGCCTGCCTGCCTGCTTCCAACCATCTTTTTTATGTTTTTCTCAAAGCCTTTGTTCTGCATCTTCTTCCCATCGTCACATTCAGTCATGGTCTAGAGTTCATTCAACCTGTCCTCAATTCTGGTTCCCTCTCAGACCTGCTTTCCTAGGCTATGTCCCCGTTTGCCAAGGCCCCGCCCCAAACATGGAAGCCCCGCCTCTGATTCTCTACTAGAAAAAAAAGCCACCCGGAGCCACGCCCACTCACTCCGAGGAGCAGGCCCTGGAAGAAATGAACATCCGGCTGTGCACGCTCTGGCTCCTGGCACACCAGGAGCAGCAATGAACGGCTCCGTCCTCGGGGCATCACCGCGTCGCAGCGTACGATGGCATCGAGAGGATATGACTCTAGTTCTTCCTGCAGGACGGGGTCGCAGGGTAAACGGAGGCACAGATTCCTATGACTGCTAGAGCAGTGTCCAGGACTTGGGGCAAGGCAACCGAAAGAGTTCAGGGGCCTAGAAATAACACCCTGTTTAATAACCTAGGCTTCAAAGGATAGCTTGCCAAAGTTCCCAGGGGAAGGACGCTTCGGAGCCAAGATTCACCCTCAGATCTCAGCCCCATTTCTCTCTTCCACCCAATTGCTCTCTGGCACCTTGGAGACTGGATCAAGCAGAGTGACTTGACTAGGTGACACTCTCAGTAGCATCTCCTGTGCCCAGACACGCCCCTGGCTGTCCATGACTGCCAGCTTTCTGGAAGCATCTTCCACAGTGTGCACGCCATCTTCTTCCCCCAAGCAGAAGGTGACCAGGTGCTGGCAGGAGACAGAGTAGGTAGCTGAGTCCCAGGCTATGCCAAGCTGTTGCTGAGCTTCTAGAGGGAGCTCCTGTTCAGCCTAGCCATACTTCCCCAGAATGCTTTCCTCAGACCCTTTGAATCCAGACCTCAGTCTCCCTCCCTCAGACCCTTCAGCTCCTTCAGTGGCCAGCACTGATTAGATTTCCTTCCAATTAGGACATCTTCAAACCAAGATTGGAGGCTTCTCAAGGGCAACAAATAATAAGGATTGAACTCTTGTAAGTGCCTCCTCTGCTTTGCATTATGACATCCACACCCTCTCCTGGACCATGGAACCGTGGCCGATTTGGTCCTGCATCCTGCACTGGGGATGGCTCAGAGGAAGATCAGACAGAACTGAGTTCTCAGGCAACAGGGACGGATGTTCATGGGGAGAGAAGAGCTGAGTTTTCCTAGTCTCTTCCTTCTTTCTTTCCTTCTTTTTCCCTCCCTTCCTCCTGCCTCCCTCTCTCTCTTTCTTATTTATTCACTTTACATCCTGATGGCTGCCCCCGTCCCCAGTCCCTGTTTTCAAAAGGCCTATCACTTCAGGCTCACCTCTCCCCAGGAAACGTCTTAGAGAAACATAGACCCCAGACTCACATTGACATGATACTGGGACACGTCAGCCATAACCACGGTGGAGTAACGTTTTCTCTGTTCTAAGGAGGGGAGAGGGGGAAGTGCATGCAAGAGTCAGACTGCAGCCTGGTTCCTTAGACCCTGATGCTAGCTAGCCCTTCTCCCTCAGAAGGAGGAGTCTAGACTCCAGCTCTCCTCCCTCAGACCCAGGAGTCCAGACTGCAGCCATCCTCCCTCAGACCTAGGATCCCTGACCCCAGCTCTTCTCTCTCAGATCCAAGAGCCCAGATTCTGTCCCCTCCTCCTCCTCTCAAAACGACAGACTGTATTCTCTCTTCTCCCAAGAGCCTTGTTCTTGGTCGCCTTAACCCTCAAGCTTACCATAGATAGACTTTGCACTTGGTTTGGGTGCAGCTTCAGGCCTGGTGAAGAAGAAAATAAGGGGTTAGGAGGATGGTGGGGCTGGGGATAGACCCTGCAGGCATGCATCAGGGAGGGTAATGGAGAGCCGTGCAAGGTCTGAGCAGGTGAGAGCAGGACACACCAGAGTTAAAGAAGATGGTATGGTATAAGCTGGGTGTAGTGGTGCATGCCTTTAATTCCAGCAGTCAGGAGGCAGAGGTGTGAGTTCGAGGCCTGGTGTACAAAGAGAGTTCCAGGATAGCCAGGACTGTTACATAGAGCAACCCTGTCTCAAAAAATCAAGACATATGATGTGATAATGTGTGTGTGTGACCGCTACATCGCACAAACCTGGATTCAAATATTCTATTTCTGTCTGTCTGTCTGCCTGCCTCTCCCTCTCTCTCTCCCCCTCTCACCCTGAGATGGAGGACCCTTGTTCAGTTCTGGGTAACCAGGCCAGGCTGCTCACAACCAGCTGTGAAGCTCTAGCTGTTCTGAAATTCACTACAGTAGACCAGGCCTCAAACTCATAGATATCCTCCTGCCTCTGCCTACCAGCTGCTAGAATTAAGAGCATGTACCACTATGCCCAGCCCCTCCCTGCGCTCTCTTTTAGTAAAAATGCTTTTGCAATTTTGAGATAGAGTCTTGAAATCACTATGTAGCTTAGGATGGTCCTGAACTCCTGTCCTTACTGCCTCGACTGCCACTGTGCTGGGAACGCAGGCATGTACCATCATATCTGGTTCTAGGTTAAAATTCACAAAGCTGATGGGGGCTGGAGACTTGGCTCAGTTGTTAGAGAATTCGTTGCCTTTCTAGAGGATCCTAGTCAGTTCCAGGGAACCAGGCCAGGCTGCTTACAACCATCTGTAATTCCAGCCCCAGGGGACCAATGACCTCTTGTAGCTTATACAGACATCCCTCCCTCCACCCTTACACACACATCAGAGAGACAGAGACAGAGAGATAGAGAAAAAGATACAATTAAAAAAGATTGGTGGCTAATCTTGGTTGTCAACTTGATTACATTGGAAATCAACTAAAATCCAAGTTGTTGGAGACATAAAAGGACATGGGAGAAGGACACATCTATTTTTTGCCTGCTTGCTCTCAATCTCGCTGTTTATCGATCCTCCTGCTGAGGTCTTTCTTTGCTGGTGTTAGAATATATATATATATTTAGGACTCTAATGTAGGCCAAAGACCAGCAGCTCTCTAGGAATTTCTAGGGAACTACACTGCTCACGCCTCCACTCTGGTAAATTGAATAACGATTGGACTCTTGGCTTTTCTGCTATGAGACAGCCACTGTCGGATGACCCAAACCACAGCATATAAGCCACTCTAATAAATCGTGTGTGTGTGTGTGTGTGTGTGTGTGTGTGTATGTGGATTCATGTGTATGTGTGTTTGTGTGTTCATGTATATGTATAAGTGTGTGTGTGTGATTCTATCAGTTCTGTTCCTTTAGAGAACCCTGACTAATGTAAAGGTGAAGGGCAGAGCCTATTGTGATTGATGCACACTCACAATCCCAGAACTCAGGAGACAGAGAAAGGATGATTTAAGTTTGATGACAGTCAGGGCTACATAGTGAGACCTAGACACAAAAAAACAAAAAACAAAAAACAAAAAAAAAAACAAAACTTAAACCCAAACCCAATAACAAAACAAGAGCAAGGCCCCGTAAACACAACAAAACACAACAGAGATACATAAAAGCAGCAAACAAATTGTCTTAGTCGGTGTTTTTATTCCTGCACAAACATCATGACCAAGAAACCCTGACTGGGACACAAATAAAACAAACAAACAAACAAACAAACACAAAATGCAAACAATAGACCCCAGGGTTGGAGGGCTGGTTGAGCAGTCATAGGCAAGTGCTGCTCTTCCAGACCCAAGATCAGCTCCCAACACCCACATCAGGCAGCTCACAGCTGCCTGTAACTGCAACTCCAGGAGAGCCAATGCTTTCTTCTGACTTTAGGCACTGCACTTACATACACAGACCCACAGACAGACAGACCCACAGACAGACAGACCCACAGACATACAGACAGACACACACAAATTATTAAAAACTAAAATAAATCTACAAAAAAACCCAATAACAACACTATAAGACCCTGGTGAAGGGACCCAATCTCTCCGACCTCAGTTCCCCTTCCTGTAACATGGTAACCTCAGTTCCCCTTCCTGTAACATGGTATAGCATCTACCTGCTGCAGCTGCTGTATAAAGCTCTTGTGAAGTATTTTTCAGTCCTGGCAATAATTATTATTCTGATTGTGGTGATGCACAGGGCTTAGCACATAGTGGTTGCTCAATAAATGGTGATTGATACACCAGCTTTCAGCAGCTGGAGCAGGCATGGAATTATCTTCTTCCCCTCCCACCACGGTTCAGACCTTCCCAGGCAAGTCATTCCCTGTCTCTTCCTGTCCTCAGGCTCCTCTGAAATTTACAATTTTGCAAAAGTAACAAATTGCAATAAGTCTTTTTTGTTGTTGTTGTTGTTGAGATATAGTCACGTGTAGCCCAGGCTGGCCCCAAAGGTTAGGATGACTTTGAACTCCTGATCCTATTTCATCCTATGTACTGGGAATATAGGCATACAACTCCATATACTCCATGACTTGTGTGTGTGTGTGTGTAAACAGGGTGTCACTATTTCACTATGTAGCCATTCCTGGCTTGGGGCTTGCTACATAGACCAGGCTGGCCTTGAGCCTAAAGAGATCTGCCTGCATCTGCCTCTAATGCTGGGATTAATACTGTGCCCATGCCTTGCTTTTGAGGTACTATGGATTAGACCCCAGTGTTTCATACATGAGGCAAACACTCTACTAGGTGAGCCACGTCCTCACCCCCTGGAGTTTCTTAAATCCCCATTTCTACCAGAAAAGCAGAAGGTCAGAGCTAGGCAGTCAAGACTCCTGCCTTTGTCCTGATCCTTCTTGTTGCGTGTTCCATTTGATTACCACTGAGCCGGAGCGCTCACTACCTCTCCAGGTTTAATTTCTACTCCTTTCTCTTCGTTTGTCTTCCTGCCTGCTCCTTCCAGGACATTTGTGTCTTTACTGTCTTCAGCCCTGCTTTTCGAGCAGAGCAGAGGGTTGATATTTAAAACTAAGATAAGAATGGAATCAGTGCCTGTTACAGGAACAGTCAGCCTGTCTCACATGATTCTGTCACCTCTCAAAACAATCCCCATTTCTATTTCTCTACAGGAGGGGCTGGGTTCCGGGAGGTGGCATGCCCCTGCCAGAGCCGTGCCACAGCAGAGTATCCACATTTACAACGAAACCCCTTCTATCAATGCCTAACCACAGGCTGGGCAGGGATGGATGGGAACATTCCTCCTGAATGTCTAGAGCCTGGACTGTAGAAACAGGATCTGCGGGTGTGGGGGAAGGGTGGAGGGGCTAGGGTAGCAGGGCAGGGGTACTTACCCTGTGGTGGTGCTCATGGTGGCAAGATGAGGTGCTCTGTCCACTTGGAGGTGCCTTGAGAGTTGACAAAGATATGAATGACTGACTTGGCTTTAGGCACATGATCCTGACCCAACCCTCCTCCCTCAAACGGAAGAGTCAGGCCCTAGCCTGGCTCCTTTAGACAGGGAACCTTTCTTCAGACTCAGGAGTCAAGACCTGACCGGTTCCCCTCAGAACCAGGGGTCCAGAACCCAGCTGTCCTCCCTTGGGCTTCGGAGACTGGGCTCCAGCCCTCCTTCAGACACTGAAGTCCCGATTTCTGCTGTCTGCTCTCACACCCAGTGTTCCAAGTCCCAGCCTTCTTTTCTCAAACCCAGGGGGTCAGTGAGAACTTTATCCCTCAGACCCATGAGTCTAGATTCCAGCCCCTCCTTGTTCAGACCCAGGGGTCCTGGGGGAAACCTTATCTCTCAGATCCAAGAGTCTAGACCCCAGCTCCTCCTTGCTCTGATCCAGGGGTCTAGAGGGTGCCTTATCTCTCAGGTCCAGGACCCCAGACCTCAGCTCTCCTCCCTCAGACTCAAGGTCCAGGCTCCAGCTTTCCTCTTTCAACTCCACGTATCCAGCCCCCAGCTCTCTCCTCCCTCAGACAAGGGCCTGCCCTCCTCACCTGCCTGCTGGCTCTGTCTGGCTCTCAGGCTTCAGCTCTCCCTCCCTTGTATTCTAGCCTCCTCCTCCTCCTGCCTCCTCCCAGGCCTTGTGGCTGCTGCATACCTGAGCGCTCACCTGGCACTGCTGGCCTGAGGTGGCTCAGGGGCGGGGCTGGCACACAGTCTCTAGTGCGGGGGCAGGGTTGACTGTAGGGGATCCCGGAAATTATGCGTGTCCGTTGTAACAACAGAATAATAACAACAGTTTGCTGTCACACTTGTTCACACGTCTGAGTGAAGAGCTCCTCCTTAAATATATCTTTGAGTCCTCCCTCCCCCCCCCCCCGCCCCCGCGCTGTGGGTGGAGCAAAGGTTGGATTTCCTCTTGACTGGGGAAGTTAAGGTGTGGAGTGGTTGGACCACTTGTTCATACAGCTCGGTCACCAGTGTCTGTGGAAAAGGAGCTCAAACACTGACTCTGTCTCCTGGGCCAGGATGCATCCTATCAATAATTGTCTTTACCTGGCTCTAGATTCTACCTACCCTCCCTCTTCCATCTTCCTGGGAACACTGCCCTCCATCACCCCCTGTGGAGCTGAGGGTTGAGACTTGTCTCACTAAATACCCAGCGCAGTGACTCTCAATCTTCCTAATGCTGAGACACTTGAATACAGTCTCCCGTGCTGTGGTGACCCTCAACCACAACATTATTTCATTGTTCCTTCATAACTGTAATTTTGCTACTGTTGTGAATCAGAATGTAAATACCTGCGATGCAGGATATCTGATATATGACCCCCAAAGGGGTCACAGTGCATAGGTTGAGAACCCTTGACAAAGCTGGATGTGGGATGAGCCCACTCCTGTAATACCAGCCTGGAGGCTGAGGCGGGAGGACTGCGTTGACTTTGAGGCCAGCCTGAGCAATGCAGTAAGTTCAAGGCCAGCCTGGGCTACAGTGTGAGATTCACCTGAGAGTGTAGCTCCATTGCCACATGCTTGTCTAGCACACATGGAGGCCTGGTTCAACCCCCAGGATCATATCAACTGGTCATGGATACACACACCTGTGACCCCAACACTGAGAAGGTTGAGGGGGGGGGGAACCACATCTAATACTATCCCAGCTCTGGGATCATGAGCTGTGGGAGGCATGAGAGTGGGAGGACTAGCTCTGCCACTTGTGGACTGTGTCATTGACTGGGCCAGTCTGAGGAGTGTCAGAGAGCTTACCCTGATGGTGTGGGTGCAAGAGAACTGACAGGCAGGCCAAATCAGCCACTACCCAGGCCTCAGATACATGTATCCTCAGATACATATTGAGTTTGAGGCCAGCCTGGGCTACAATGGGCTCAAACAACAGGATAATAACAACAAAACCCAAACCTAAACAAAAAGTCTAGCACAGCTAGAACACAGTGAACACAGACAGCTTTCTGAGGTATTTTGTCGAACACTTACCCTGTGCTATGGTCTTCAGTGACCAAGCTGTATACATCATTTCTTCCCCAAACCCATGACAAGTGTGTGTCTTTATCTAGATGAGGAACCTGAAGCCCAACATTTTCAGATATTTGCCCAACACCACTTATCATAGCCAAGGTGTAGAATCAGCTTAGGCGCCTGAAGATGGTTGAATGAATAAGGAAAATATATAATGGAGTACTATTCGGTCATGAAGAAGAGATGGTATCATGCCATTTGTGGGGAAATGAGTGGAACTAGAGATGATTATACTAGGTAAACATGTTTTTACATTTACATGTGTGTGTGCATGTGCTTTTGTGTGTGTGTGTGTGTGTGTGTGTGTGTGTGAGTGAGAGAGAGAGAGAGAGACGGTGTAGGTGTGAAGGTCAGAAAACAACATGTGGAGTCAGTTCTCCTCTCCCACCATGTAGGCTCTGGGGATTGATATCAATTGCTGGGTGGCAAGGCCTTTATTCACCGCACCATCTTGCTGGCCCATATTAAGTAAGAAGAGATTTGTCGAAGTCGATTGCTGGTTAGTGGATGTAATGTTAGTTTCAAAGCCTGCAAAACAGAGGGCAGATTGGAAGCCAATTCCTTGTCTCTCTCCTTCTTCCGTTCTGTAATTCCCAGCTCATCCACCCACTCACTATCATTTCTTACCTGGCAAACCCCAATCTACCACAGGGCTTTTGCTCCAAGTGACACCTATTCAAAGAGGCCTGGCTGATCACCGATTTAAAACGACAATCCTCATCTCTTCATCTTTGATGTGTGTGTGAACATGTGTGTATGTGTGTGCAAGCACGTGCATACACACTTGCTTGTATGCATACTTGTGTATAAAGGGAGGTGCCATTTGTCACGGTGTGTATATGGTAGTCAGAGGACAACCTCAGGTATCAGTCCTTACCTCCCATCTTGTTTGAGGCAGGGTCTCTTTTGCTGCTCGCCAGGGTAGCTGACCTATGAGTCTCAGGGAATTCTCTTCTCTCTGTCTCCCATTTTACTGCAGGAACATTGCCATTCTAGAATCACATTATCACACCCAACTTTATACGGGACCTGGGGATTTAAGCTGAGGTCCTCATGTTTGCGCAGCTAGCTTATACTTTACCTCCTGAACCATCTCCCCTTAAATTCCATTATTTGTTCACGGTTTACTTTGTGCCTTCCCTCCTTAGAATGTGAACTTTGGCATGGCCAGGACTGGGCGCTTAGATCACTGCTGACTGGTTTGCCATGGGGGTTTTGAAAGGAGACCCTGGCCACTGCAGACATCCTGTGAGAAGAAGGGGTATGAGTCACCCTGAATGGTGTGATTAGGAGCACAGGATGATGGCAGGGAGGAGGGGACCTGGGGTCTCAGGGAAGACCACATACCCAGCAATAAGGGCCTCACACTTATGCTACAAACAGGGATAGGCCATCCATACTGTTTTTTGGTTTTTTGGCTCCTGCTAATGTTCTTACCATGTCACAATGTTTCTTTCTGAGCTATTGTGTATGTACAAGAGTTTGAAGGAAGGTATAGATGATCATGAACCACATGGCTGGAGAAACAACCCAGGCTCAGAGTGTGAAGCCAACACAGGAGGACTCAGGAACCCAACCCGAGACACAATCACAAAGGGTCTGGCTGAGCCGAGGCCCCTTCGTTATGTATAGGGAGAAAAGTTGTCTGAGAAAGTTATTGGTTGTGACCTCAGGAGCCTGATTTCAGGGTCTGAGGGAGGAGGGCTGGAGTTCAGAGCCTCTTATGAGTCTGAGAGAGGCAGGCTTCTGGATATGAAAAAGGGGGCTGGGGGCAAACTCCTGGGTCTGAGAGAGGAGGGTTGTGGGCTGGACTCCTGGGTCTGAGAGAGGAGGGTTGTGGGCTGGACTCCTGGGTCTGAGAGAGGAGGAATGGATTGTGGACTCTGAGGGAGGAGGGCTGAGGTCTGGACTCTCAGGTCTGAGGGAGGAGGGCTGGGGCTGGACTTCTGAGTCTGAGGGAGGAGGTCTGAACCTTTCTTCTCTTTGAAGAGAGAACAAGGAGGAGTCCCACCCACTGTCCACCCTACTCTCCGGTCCTTCTGCTGCTACTTCTGGTTGTGTGCAGTACAGGTAACCCTGAAACCTGACTCTCCACCCTCATTCCAGAGCAGAGGTTTTTCCTCCTTTCTTGGCAGCAGAGGAAAACCCCTCCCTCCCTCCCTCTCTCTTAACTGTAGCTTTGGCTCCCAAAGTCAAGCGAGGCTCCCACCTGTGGCTATCCTGACTCAGCCTCACAGGGTGGACGAAACTCACCTGAGGACTCTCTCCCTGAAGAAGTCTTTCCAGCCCCATGCCTGCTCATTCAGCCATGCTGGGCCTCCAGCGAAGCTGATAATTCCCCACCCTGTGTCCGCCCTGGCTCGCTGTAGTTCAGGAGGTGGAATTTTCCTCTTTTGCATTGAGAGTCCTTCTGAAGTATCAAATGTAGGGCCTTGATGTACTGACCCTTGTCACCTTTCTTATCTCTACCCTCCCGACTCCGAACTCATACCCCTCCAACGAGGAAATCCTTCCAGGGGAGAAAAATCAAGCTCACAGTTAAGGGGGACTGTGGCTGGTTATCAGGGAGGGTGGGTGTGGGAAGCCGCCCCCACATTCGCCGTCACAAGATGGCGCTGACATCCTGTGTTCTAAGTTGGTAAACAAATAATCTGCGCATGAGCCAAGGGTATTTACGACTACTTGTACTCTGTTTTTCCCGTGAACGTCAGCTCGGCCATGGGCTGCAGCCAATCAGGGAGTGATGCGTCCGAGGCAATTGTTGTTCTCTTTAAAGAGGAAAGGGGTTTCGTTTTCTCTCTCTCTTGCTTCGCTCTCTCTTGCTTCTTACGCTCTGGCCCCATAAGATGTAAGCAATAAAGCTTTGCCGTAGAAGATTCTGGTTGTTGTGTTCTTCCTGGCCGGTCGTGAGAACGCGTCGAATAACAATTGGTGCCGAATTCCGGGACGAGAAAATCCGGGACGAGAAAAAACTCCGGACTGGCGCAGGAGGGATACTTCATTCCAGAACCAGAACTGCGAATCAAGGTTATAAGGTTCCCGTAACACAGACTGTTGAGAAGGATTCAACTGCCGAATTCAGAACTCATCAGCTGGGGAACGACGGTGATAAAGGTTCCCGTAAAGCAGACTGTTAAGAAGGATTCAACTGTATGAATTCAGAACTTTTCAGCTGGGGAACGAGGTAAGTCTGATCTTGAACTTTCTAAGGAAATTCAAGACAGTCTATCAGAAGTAAAGTGGAAAATGGCTTTACAAGTTAGGTTTGGCCTTGAATTTTTTCTGGTGTTAGGAGCCCTTTTGTTCCTTTTCACATGTTATATAGTGCTTAAGATAGGGCTGAAAATTCTAGAGGAAATTCAGGACAGTCTATCAGAAGTAAAGCGGGGAGAGAGAGTAGGAGCAAGGAGAAACGGTAAGTATACAGGCCTTTCCAAGGGTCTTGAACCCGAGGAAAAGTTAAGGTCAGGTAGGAATACCTGGGGAGAGATTAGAAGGAAGAAAAAGAAAAAAGAAAAGAAAAAAGATCAATTAGCGGAGGTCTCTAGGAGATACTCGTCACTAGATGAGCTCAGGAAGCCAGCTCTTAGTAACTCTGAAGCAAGTGAAGAATCCTCCTCTGAGGAAACAGACTGGGAGAAAAAAGCGGCTCATTATGAAAGAAAAGGATACCAGCCGCCAAGTAAAGTGCTAACTAGTCATTTAAGGAAAAAGCCAAAAGCGGCTGGCGAAGGCCAGTTTGCTAATTGGCCTCAGGGCAATCGGCTACCAGGTGCACTCCCGCCCTATGCGGAGTCCCCGCCCTGCGTAGTGCGTCAGCCCGTAGTGCGTCAGCAATGCGCAGAGAGGCAGTGCGCAGACTCATTCATTCCCCGAGAGGAACAAAGAAAAATACAACAGGCATTTCCAGTCTTTGAAGGAGCCGAGGGTGGGCGTGTCCACGCTCCGGTAGAATATGTGCAGATTAAATATGGAATCAATGCTAATTTTGCCTTGGTGCAGTTGGACAGGCTTGCCGGCGTGGCACTGACTCCTGCCGACTGGCAAATGATTGCAAAAGCCGCTCTCCCTAGTATGGCCAAATATGTGGAATGGCGAGCTCTGTGGCAGGAGGCGGCACAGGCGCAGGCCCGAGCAAACGCTGCTGCTTTAACTCCAGAGCAGAGAGATTGGACTTTTGACTTGTTAACGGGTCAGAGAGCTTATTCTGCTAAACCTGATAAGAGGTATCAATGGAAGGTCTTACCACAGGGAATGTCCAATAGTCCTACTATGTGTCAACTTTATGTACAAGAAGCTCTTTTGCCAGTGAGGGAACAATTCCCCTCTTTAATTTTGCTCCTTTACATGGATGACATCCTCCTGTGCCATAAAGACCTTACCATGCTACAAAAGGCATATCCTTTTCTACTTAAAACTTTAAGTCAGTGGGGTTTACAGATAGCCACAGAAAAGGTCCAAATTTCTGATACAGGACAATTCTTGGGCTCTGTGGTGTCCCCAGATAAGATTGTGCCCCAAAAGGTAGAGATAAGAAGAGATCACCTCCATACCTTAAATGATTTTCAAAAGCTGTTGGGAGATATTAATTGGCTCAGACCTTTTTTAAAGATTCCTTCCGCTGAGTTAAGGCCTTTGTTTAGTATTTTAGAAGGAGATCCTCATATCTCCTCCCCTAGGACTCTTACTCTAGCTGCTAACCAGGCCTTACAAAAAGTGGAAAAGGCCTTACAGAATGCACAATTACAACGTATTGAGGATTCGCAGCCTTTCAGTTTGTGTGTCTTTAAGACAGCACAATTGCCAACTGCAGTTTTGTGGCAGAATGGGCCATTGTTGTGGATCCATCCAAACGTATCCCCAGCTAAAATAATAGATTGGTATCCTGATGCAATTGCACAGCTTGCCCTTAAAGGCCTAAAAGCAGCAATCACCCACTTTGGGCAAAGTCCATATCTTTTAATTGTACCTTATACCGCTGCACAGGTTCAAACCTTGGCAGCCGCATCTAATGATTGGGCAGTTTTAGTTACCTCCTTTTCAGGAAAAATAGATAACCATTATCCAAAACATCCAATCTTACAGTTTGCCCAAAATCAATCTGTTGTGTTTCCACAAATAACAGTAAGAAACCCACTTAAAAATGGGATTGTGGTATATACTGATGGATCAAAAACTGGCATAGGTGCCTATGTGGCTAATGGTAAAGTGGTATCCAAACAATATAATGAAAATTCACCTCAAGTGGTAGAATGTTTAGTGGTCTTAGAAGTTTTAAAAACCTTTTTAAAACCCCTTAATATTGTGTCAGATTCCTATTATGTGGTTAATGCAGTAAATCTTTTAGAAGTGGCTGGAGTGATTAAGCCTTCCAGTAGAGTTGCCAATATTTTTCAGCAGATACAATTAGTTTTGTTATCTAGAAGATCTCCTGTTTATATTACTCATGTTAGAGCCCATTCAGGCCTACCTGGCCCCATGGCTCTGGGAAATGATTTGGCAGATAAGGCCACTAAAGTGGTGGCTGCTGCCCTATCATCCCCGGTAGAGGCTGCAAGAAATTTTCATAACAATTTTCATGTGACGGCTGAAACATTACGCAGTCGTTTCTCCTTGACAAGAAAAGAAGCCCGTGACATTGTTACTCAATGTCAAAGCTGCTGTGAGTTCTTGCCAGTTCCTCATGTGGGAATTAACCCACGCGGTATTCGACCTCTACAGGTCTGGCAAATGGATGTTACACATGTTTCTTCCTTTGGAAAACTTCAATATCTCCATGTGTCCATTGACACATGTTCTGGCATCATGTTTGCTTCTCCGTTAACTGGAGAAAAAGCCTCACATGTGATTCAGCATTGTCTTGAGGCATGGAGTGCTTGGGGGAAACCCAGACTCCTTAAGACTGATAATGGACCAGCTTATACGTCTCAAAAATTCCAACAGTTCTGCCGTCAGATGGACGTGACCCACCTGACTGGACTTCCATACAACCCTCAAGGACAGGGTATTGTTGAGCGTGCGCATCGCACCCTCAAAGCCTATCTTATAAAACAGAAGAGGGGAACTTTTGAGGAGACTGTACCCCGAGCACCAAGAGTGTCGGTGTCTTTGGCACTCTTTACACTTAATTTTTTAAATATTGATGCTCATGGCCATACTGCGGCTGAACGTCATTGTTCAGAGCCAGATAGGCCCAATGAGATGGTTAAATGGAAAAATGTCCTTGATAATAAATGGTATGGCCCGGATCCTATCTTGATAAGATCCAGGGGAGCTATCTGTGTTTTCCCACAGAATGAAGACAACCCATTTTGGGTACCAGAAAGACTCACCCGAAAAATCCAGACTGACCAAGGGAATATGTCCCTCGTCTTGGTGATGTCCAGGGCGTCAATAATAAAGAGAGAGCAGCGTTGGGGGATAATGTCGACATTTCCACTCCCAATGACGGTGATGTATAATGCTCAAGTATTCTCCTGCTTTTTTACCACTAACTAGGAACTGGGTTTGGCCTTAATTCAGACAGCCTTGGCTCTGTCTGGACAGGTCCAGACAACTGACACCATTAACACTTTGTCAGCCTCAGTGACTACAGTCATAGATAAACAGGCCTCAGCTAATGTCAAGATACAGAGAGGTCTCATGCTGGTTAATCAACTCATAGATCTTGTCCAGATACAACTAGATGTATTATGACAAATAACTCAGCAGGGATGTGAACAATAGTTTCCGGGATTGTGTGTTATTTCCATTCAGTATGTTAAATTTACTAGGGCAGCTAATTTGTCAAAAAGTCTTTTTCAGTATATGTTACAGAATTGGATGGCTGAATTTGAACAGATCCTTCGAGAATTGAGACTTCAGGTCAACTCCACGCGCTTGGACCTGTCGCTGACCAAAGGATTACCCAATTGGATCTCCTCAGCATTTTCTTTCTTTAAAAAATTGGGTGGGATTAATATTATTTGGAGATACACTTTGCTGTGGATTAGTGTTGCTTCTTTGATTGGTCTGTAAGCTTAAGGCCCAAACTAGGAGAGACAAGGTGGTTATTGCCCAGGCGCTTGCAGGACTAGAACATGGAGCTCCCCCTGATATATGGTTATCTATGCTTAGGCAATAGGTCGCTGGCCACTCAGCTCTTATATCTCACGAGGCTAGTCTCATTGCACGAGATAGAGTGAGTGTGCTTCAGCAGCCCGAGAGAGTTGCAAGGCTAAGCACTGCAATGGAAAGGCTCTGCGGCATATATGAGCCTATTCTAGGGAGACATGTCATCTTTCATGAAGGTTCAGTGTCCTAGTTCCCTTCCCCCAGGCAAAACGACACGGGAGCAGGTCAGGGTTGCTCTGGGTAAAAGCCTGTGAGCCTAAGAGCTAATCCTGTACATGGCTCCTTTACCTACACACTGGGGATTTGACCTCTATCTCCACTCTCATTAATATGGGTGGCCTATTTGCTCTTATTAATAGAAAAGGGGGAACTGTGGGAAGCCGCCCCCACATTCGCCGTCACAAGATGGCGCTGACATCCTGTGTTCTAAGTTGGTAAACAAATAATCTGCGCATGAGCCAAGGGTATTTACGACTACTTGTACTCTGTTTTTCCCGTGAACGTCAGCTCGGCCATGGGCTGCAGCCAATCAGGGAGTGATGCGTCCGAGGCAATTGTTGTTCTCTTTAAAGAGGAAAGGGGTTTCGTTTTCTCTCTCTCTTGCTTCGCTCTCTCTTGCTTCTTACGCTCTGGCCCCATAAGATGTAAGCAATAAAGCTTTGCCGTAGAAGATTCTGGTTGTTGTGTTCTTCCTGGCCGGTCGTGAGAACGCGTCGAATAACAGGTGGGGTCATGAAACAGGGGCTGGGTATCAGAAGCATATGTCTGCTTGAACTCAAGAGAACTTGTTCATTCAGGACACAGCTCTCAGCTGGTCGTAGGCCTGAAATTCTGTGGCTGAGGAGGGATTGAAAATTTGGTGTGTGCCAAGATCCTGGACAACTTCATAAAAATAAATAAATGAGTTAGTAGGAGCATTACTTAGCAGAAGCACACTGGCCTAGAATCCCCCAGTGAGGGGCTGGGGGCATAGCTCAGTGGTAGAGCCCCTGCCTAGAATCCCCTAGTGAGGGGCTGGGGGCGTGGCTCAGTGGTAGAGCCCCTGCCTAGAATCCCCTAGTGAGGGGCTGGGGGCATAGCTCAGTGGTAGAGCCCCTGCCTAGAATCCCCCAGTGAGGGGTTGGGGGTGTGGCTCAGTGGTACAGCCCGTGCCTAGGATCCCCTAGTGGTAGAGTTTGCGGGAGACCTTGGTTCATCTATCTCTGTCTCTGTCTCTGTCTCTGTCTCTGTCTCTGTCTCTGTCTGTCTGTCTCTCTCTCTCTCTGAGACAGGATTTCTCTGTGTAGCTCTGGTTGTCCTGGAACTCACTCTGTAGACCAGGCTGGCCTTGAACTCAGGAATTCGGCTATCTCTGTCTCCTGAGGGCTGGGATTAAAGGTGCGCATCACCACCACCTGGCCAGAATATTTTACTATTTTATATGTATGGGTGTTTTGGCTGTATGTATGTATATACATCACATGGGTGCACACAGAGGCCAGAAGAGGGCATTTGATCCAGATGGTTGTGAACTATTATTTCAGGACTGAGAATTGAACCTGAGTCTCTGGACGAGCAACCAGTGCTCTTAACTGCAGAGCCATCTCTCCAGGCCTGAGAGAACCAACCTCTGAAGGGTGTGCTTTGATCTTCACGTGTGCAGTATGCCAACACACACACACACACACACACACACACACACACACACGTAAGCAAACACATTAAATAGCAACAACCTAGTAAGAAAGAAACATACATGATATTAAACTAAAAACCAAACCAAATACTTGAGCACACAGCTTCACCTGAGGGAAATGCTCTCTCTGGGCAGAGATGAAGAGATGGTGTGAAGAGAGGCAGGCAGGGCCAGTTGTTCTTCGGGTGGATAGGGAAGACTTCCCAGGGTGGTGCCCAGAGTGTTGACCTGGATTTTGAGGAATGTGCAGAGGATTTCCAGCTAGGGAGGAAGTCCCTAAGGAGGCTGGTGGATGAAATCTGCGAAGGTGGTCAAGATGGGGACAGCTGTGACTGAGGGGCTCAAGTAGCTTTGGTCCCTGTGGCTGGGGATGTAGCTAAGTGGGAGAGCTTTCCTGGAGTCCGCCAGTTGAGGGCTGGGAGTGTGGTTCAGTGAGAAAACACTTGCCTAGACTCCAGCCAGGCTCTGGGGACGGGTTGCTGTGGTTCGAGCATCTGCTTAGAATCCACCAATGAGAGACCGAGGCCATGGCTCAGCTATAGTGAGTCTGCCTAGTATGGGGAAGGCTCTGGATTCTATTGCTAGTACTAAAAGGGAAAGATTTCTTTTCTTTCTCTCTTTCTTTCCTTTCTTGTTTTTGTTTTTTGGATACAGAATTTTTCTGTGTAGCCCTGGCTGTCTAGATCTCACTCTGTAGACTAAGGTGGCCTTGAACGCACAGAGATCCACCTGCCTCTGCCTCCTGGGTGCTGGTGCCACTACTGCCCAGCTAAGAGGTTTTTGCTTTTTTTTTTTTTTTTTTGGTTTTTCGAGACAGGGTTTCTCTGTGTAGCCCTGGCTGTCCTGGCACTCACTTTGTAGACCAGGCTGGCCTTGAACTCAGAAATCCGCCTGCCTCTGCCTCCCAAGTGCTGGGATCAAAGGCGTGCGCCACCACGCCCGGCTTTTTAGAGGTTTTAAATCTATTCTTTGAGAATCTCATGTATGTACACTTCTTCCTTCCTTCCTTCATCTCTCTCCCTCTCTCTCTTCCTTTTTTCTTTTCTTCTCTCTTCTTTCTTTCTTTCTTTCTTTCTTTCTTTCTTTCTTTCTTTCTTTCTTTCTTTCTTTCTTTCTTTCTTTCTTTCTTGGTAAATTCTTACTGTGTTGCTCCAGGTATCCTGGAACTCACACATGGGAACTCACACCACCATCTTGGCTGTACTTTGAACTTATCTGTCCCCACTCCCTCCCCTCGACTCCACCCAGGACCCACCAACCTCTCTCCTTCCTGGCTTTACATCCTCTTATTTTATTATCATCAATAGCCTCTTGAGTTCAATCAGTGCTCAGCACAAGCAACATTGCGGGGCGTCTGCTTTAAGCCAGGCAGGCCTGAGTATCACACAAGGAGTCAGAGGCAGGATGTTCACTACTAACTCAAGGCCAGGCCAGCCTGAGCTACATAATGAGTTCCAGGCTAGTCAGGGCCACGGAATGAGCCAGGTGTGGTCGTCACTAGGTCCCTCATTCATGGTTAGTTCCTGACAGTAGCAGCCTGAGAGGGGGCAGGGAGCAGTACCCTGGATGCTGAGTGGAGCTTGGTGGCTCTCCAGAACCGGCCTGACTGGCAGAGGGAGGTGACTGGAGCAGGTTGGTGGCAGGAACTGTTTGTTATTTGGGAGGGACAGAAGGTGAGGCCTGACTGAAACTGGAAGACTTGGCCTTCCCAGGAGGCCGGTAGCAGTGAGCAGTGGGGGTGGCCAGACCTCAGTGTGGGTGTGGCTTGGAGCAATTGTGAGAGCTCTTCTTTTGTTTTGTTTTTTTTGTTTGTTTGTTTGCTTTTTTTAAATTAAATTAATTTTTAAAAACTTATTCACTTTATATCCTGTTCACTGCCTCTTCTTTTAGAACTCCTGACTTTCAGTTTCTTCCTCTCTAAAATGGGTGTAATTTCTAGCAACTGCCTCCACAGCTGCTAGGAGGGCCTCCCTGTGTGATTGATAAGACAGGTCAACAGCTTGGGTCATGGCTAACTAAGTGCTGGGTCAATGACAAAAAGCCAGCAGCAAACAATTCAGTAGCCAAGATGACATGAAGTGAATGAAAAGGTTCTGTGGGCAGGCAGTTCAGCCTTCTGCTACCTGCTTTAATGGTTCCAGCCTCAGTTTCCCCTCTTGCTCTCTCCCTTTCCTTCATTTTCTCCTTCCTTTTTGTTTTCTTCCTCCCTCCCTCCCTCCCTCCCTCCCTTCCTTCCTTCCTTCCTTCCTTCCTTTTTTTTTTTTAGACCAAGTCTCTAGCCCAGACTGACCTCAAGTTTGCTGTGTAGTTGAAAATGAAATTGAACTTCCTATCCTCCTACTTCTACCTTCCTAGCACTTGGATTGCATGGGTGAACCGCCATGCCTGGCATGTGCAGTGCTGGGCCCATACCTAGGACCTCATACATGCTAGACAGGTACTTTGCAACCTTAGGCCCCTGATCTGAATTTCTTTTTAAAGACTTTTAAAATTAACTCTTTGATAATGTTATACACATTTCGATCACACTTACCCCCAATCCTGCCTAGATGCACCTGTCCTTCTCTATCCCCTGGACTTTATGATCTTCTTTCCCCCACCCATCGGGTCAGCTTCATGCTACCAAGTATTCTTGGATGTGTGGCCTTCTACTGGAATGTGGTTGCCTGACTCTCCCTGTCCCCGTCCATCAATTGCCAATAGTTCCTCCTCCAGGATGGGACTTCATACCCATCTCCTGTACTCACTCTGCTATTTGGACTGGCTTGAACTTACATGGGTCTTGGGCATGCTGTCATAATCACAGTGAGTTCATACATGCAACTTACCTGCCCAGACATCCACAGCCTCTGGGACTTACACTCTTGGGGGTGGGGGGACCACTTTTCAACAATGATCCCTGAGGCTGAGGAGGAGGTGGCATGACACAGATGTCCCAGTTACGGCTGAGCTCTCTGTAGTCTCCTAGTCTTTGCACCTTGACCAGTTGTGAGTCTCTACTGCAAATAGAAGTTTCTCTGTTGAGAGTTGAGAGATGCATTCTGTGTCTCCATATTATCTCTGAATTTTTGTTTGTTTGTTTGTTTGGCTGACCTCCAACTCACAGAGATCTGACTATCTCTGCCTCCCGAGTGCTGAGATTAAAGACATGTGCCACCACCCCTAGCCTGTGCTCTGAATTTTTTTATGGCTACTCATCCAAGATGTTCCCTCTCCAAGTGTTTATTAAGCATTTATTCTATGCCAGGTATTGTGGTATGTTTCAGGGATAGAGATTTAAATGAAACTGCACAGAGCGGCTCTCCTTAAGTTCAATGCTGGCAGGAGACACCTGCACATTCAGAAAACTCCAGATCTTATCATGCAGCTCAGAACACGACTTGAAATTTATAAAGCATTTGTTTCTAGAATTTTCCATTTGGTGTTTTGAGCCAAAGATTAATCTTGTGTGTCTGAAGCTGTGGAAGGCACGTCTGTGGGCAGGGAATGCACTACTGCATAGCTTTCATCTGGGACTGAAGACAGCTGCTCCACTGCTGCCATCACAACTGTCCTCCAGCCAGCAGGAAGGAAGGAGGAGGAAGAGAAGGAGGAAGAGGAAGAGGAGGAGGAGGGGGAGGAAGGGTGGGTACCGTTCCAGTGCTAGGTCTAGTACCATGAGCAAGGAGGGAAGAATAGATCCTGGGGTACAGCTAAACACATGTGGAGGTAGCTGATGCTGGAGCTGTTGCTCCTCTTCAGTCTATAGTCTGAATCTGAGCCTGAAAAAAAGCAGTTATGACAAATACACACACACACACACACACACACACACACACACACACACACACACACACACACATACACACACACACACACACACAGAGAGAGAGAGAGAGAGAGAGAGAGAGAGACATGAAAACAAAAAGCAAAGTGAGCAAACAAACACCTCCCCAGTCATGAAAACAGTCACCTTGCTCATGACCTTTCATTTCTCTGTGGCTCCCCAATACCCTCCAAGCCACAGACAAGCTTTGCAACCTGGCCTTAAAGTCATAATCTAGGTCCTTTTTTTGAGGACTGCAGACTCATCTCTTCCATCTATGCAATGTCACCCCAAAATCAAGCTGCCACCTCCTCCCCACTTTAGATGCATCTCTGCCTTCTGCTTCTTGCCTAGTTCTTCTCACATTTGGAAGCACCCTTCCTGGCCAGCGGTGTGTCCTGCCTCCCTGCCCAGGCCTCCTCTGCCCTCTCCAGGGTTGCCTCCAGCCTATCTTTGCCCAGGCTCTGTGGTCCTGGCAGGCAACATCACCAACTCTCCTTTTTTTTTTTTTTTGTCTTTCTTCTTTCCATCCCCAGTCCTCCTTTCTCACCCAGCCTTGGTTCCTCCATCTCTCGCCTCTCTTCTCTTCTCTGGGTTATTGGAACATGAGTGGAGTGCTTGGTGTGTGGTATGTTAGATTTACGAGGCAGCTTAAAGAGACAGGGTACTGGCCTCGACAGACTGGACTGTTTATTTCTAACAGTCAGGGGCTGATACATCAGAAAAGGGGTCTGCCAAAAAAGGGAAGGGATACTTGGAGTTTATATGGGAGGTTTGGAACATGGGACGTTAACACAGCTTCAGGTAGCCAAATGCTAAGTCTGCAATTCCTCCTGGAATTGTTTGTCCAGACAAGGCTATTTTATGTTTAGAAGCCGCCTTGCCCCAGCTATCAGGATGTGGATCATAGTGGGAGACTGAGTTTGGCAACTCAGTGATGGGAAAGGGGTTGGAGTTTCAACATAGGACCTTTGTCTGGGTCTGACAGAGTTTGCTCAAGGTTTATTCTAACAAGATGTACTGATAAACAGAATATGTGTTTTACCAGCTGTGGCCATGTAACAAATGACTTCATTATCCAGTAGCTTCAAACAAGGGCCTCTCTGGGAGCTGAGGATCTAGCTCAGTTGGTAGATTGCTTGTCTACCATTCATGAACAAAGCCATGGGTTTGATTCCCAGTACTGTGTTAAATAGGTAAGTTTTCCTAGCACTTAGAATGCTCAGTCAGGAACCACAGTGTTAGCATGTTAACGTTTCTTCTAGGCTCCACCCAGCAGTTACCTAGCAACAGTCAGGTATGAGAGCCTGGCTTCCTATAAAAAGACTGGGCTTTCTGGAGCTCTGACTCCTACTTCTGATCTCTCCCCCTGACCCCTTCCCCCATTCTCTCGACATGTGTTCTTGGTCAGCCTCTCCCTTCCCCTTCCCTTCCCCCTCCCCCTCCTTCTCTCCTCCTCCTCCTCTTCCTCCTCCTCCTCCCTCTCTCTTTCCTCTCTGCTCTTTTTATCTGTCTCTACTCCTTTCTCAACTCCCCTTCTCATGCCCCCAAATAAACTCTATTTTATACTAGACCCATTGTATGGCTGGTACCTCAAGGGGTGGGGATGCCTCAGCATGGGCCTGCTGAGGCACCCCCTCCTGCTGCATCATACCTTGTTTTACAAAACATATCACCCAGCACTGTACAAACCAAATGTGGTGGGTAGAGTGGGGTGGAGGCAGGAGAATTGGGAGTTCAGGGTCATCCTCAGCTACACAGGGAGTCTGAGCCACACTTTCAAAAACAAGGGTTGGAGGTGGAGGGAGGAAGAAAGGAAAGAAGGGAGGGAGGGAGGGAGGGAGGGAGAGAGAGAGAGAGAGAGAGAGAGAGAGAGAGAGAGAGAGAGAGAGAGAGAGAGAGAAAGGTAGGGAGGAAGTGAGGGAGGGGAGGAGGGACTGAGAGAGACCTTTTCTGGATGTCTTGAAACTTCTGCCCTGGGAAATCAGAGGACCCTATGGAGGACTACTCTCAGCACCTGGGACAGCACCCAGTGTGCACCATTTTTTTTTTTTCTTGACAATATCAATCTTGGCAAAGGGTGCAGAGTCAACCTGAAGTGCACAGAGACATTCCACCCACCTTGGGTGTGTCTCGGAATTGGACAGGAGGTCTTCAAAAGCAGAACTTTGCTTGCATCTTCCTCTTTGTAATAACCGCGTTCTAGGCAGCCCATGTTCTGGAACTCACTATGGAACAGGTTCTTGTAACAAATGCCTTCTTGACATTTTCTTTTTTTCCAAATTGCATGGTAGGGGCTGGCAAACTGTCTCTCTGCTTGTTTTCCACATAAAGCTTTATTGCAACATAGATGCAGTGGTTTGTTTGTGCATCGTCTGTGTCTGCTTCCTGCTTCTGTGGAGGAGTGGCTGCAATCCCAGGGCAGTTGAGAGGACTAAGAGCATTCTCAGTAGGAGTCTGTTCTAGGAGTAGATGATTTTAGGCTGAATGCACTCAAGGTTGTCCTCAACTACATAGTGAGTTAGAGACCAGCCTAGACTACAAGAGGCCCTGTTTCCAAACAAACAAACAAAACAAAAAATGTAGCACCCACTGTGGTTTTTCTGCTTGTCTTCTTCTTACCATTTTAGTCAGATGAAACACCATGATCAAAGCAAGTTGAAGAAGAAAGGATTTATTGACTTACATGTCCATATCATGTTCATCATCATAGGAAGTCAAGACAGGAACTCAAACGGGGCAGGAACCGGGAGGGAGGAGCTGATGCAGAGGCCGTGAAGGAGTGCTGCTGGCTGGTGTGCTCTCAACATTCTTATCTTCTAAGCTTCCACAGAGCAGCCCACTAAGCTCTCAACACTCAAAGGCCCAGAGTTCCAAGGTTCTTTCACAATCCTCCCTGAAACACATGGTCAGGTCTGTCACAGCAACACCCAACTCCAGGTGCCAATTTTCCAACCACGGTCTTTCCAAGTCCATTGTTTCACTGTCATTGGAGTGTCATTCTTCAGGATTCTGGTACACACTGAAGACCAGCCTCTTGGACTGAACAACTACTGAATTCTTTGGTCATTGGTAGACAGCCATTGTTGGACTAGCTGGATCACAGCCTGTAATCCTTTCTAATTATCCTCTTCCTCCCCAACTCGCTTTTGGTCATGGTGTTTTATCATAGCAATAGTAACCCTAACTAGGACACCTCCTCACATTTGTGGTAGATGAAGGCTCTCAGACATTTGAAAAACACTCTTTTTAAATGAAAAGTTATTTATTTATCTTATGTGTGAATGTTGTACCTGCTTGAGTTGTCTCTGAGCCATTTTTGTGCAGTGCCTGGGAAGGCCAGAAGAGGGCGTCTGAATCCCTGAAACTGGAGTTAGACATGGTTGTTGGGTGCTGGGGTCCTCTGCAGCAGCAGCAAGTGCCACTGACCTACCTTTCCAGTCCCAGGAGAATCAGCCTTTACTGTTACTGTCAGGGAAACTGTGTGGTAAGGATTGAATTCAGTAGCTGTGCTTGGAACACAAGAGGTGTTAAGTAAGTTGCAAGAAGTTGTGAGTGAGCACTCACAAGTGCACACTAAGGCCAGTTGTTCTTTTTTTCTTTTGGAATGACCAATCATTTCCTAAGTATAACTTCTTACAAAGGGAATGTCTGGGTCAATAGTATACACGGATCATCCTGTGACAGGTGTCTGACTAGACTTTCAGGAACACCAGATAATTGACTCCCACCAACAGGGAGTTTCCCCTGATCCTTGCCAACACTGAATATTTATTATAATGTTGCCAATCTGATAATTGAAAAATATTTATCTCCTTGTCACCTTCATGAAGACAAACAGGTGTCAAGTGTGCTGACATTTTCTAGTGACAGGATGTATTTGTCCACTGTCTATAGCCTTTTTCCTAACTTCCTTTCTTTTCCTTCCTTCCTTCCTTCCTTCCTTCCTTCCTTCCTTCCTTCCTTCCTTCCTTCCTTCTGTCCGTTCGTCTGTTTGTCTGTCTGTCTTCCTTTCCTCCTCTCCTGCTTCTAGACACTAACACTTTAGTATGTTTTAAATATATTATTCTTTCCTTTTGGTGTATAAGTGTGTGGACACATACATGCCGTGGTGGAAGGTCAGAGGACAACTTTTGGGAGTTGATTTTATCTTTCCACCATGTTCTAGGAATCAAACACAAGTTGCAAAGCTTGTATGACAAGTGTCTCTACCCCATGCACCATCTCACTGTTGTTTTAAAGCCAGTATCCTTCTTTTCCTTCAAATCCAATGGTCCAGGTCTCAGTTTCCTCCCTCAGATCCAAAGCCCACACCCCAGACTTCCACTCTTAAACACAAGAGTCCAAATCCTACCCTTCTCCCTCAGACTCAGGAATCTATACTTCACCCTCCTCCCTCAGACCCAGGGGTCCAGGTCCCAGCCTTCTTCCCTCCTTCACAAGGCCTACACAGAAAGTGCTACCATTAACTATTATTTAGAGGAGAAAAACCATGGTTCATTCTACAGGGTCTCGATGTCTGGAAATGGAAATGCTTGGTACCAAACTATCTATCTATCTACTTTATTTATTTTCTTCCTCCCAGATAGTATTCTTCTGCATGGATCTGGCTTCCTAGAACTCCCTCTGTAGAACAGGCTGGCCACAAACTTATGGGTTTGCCTGCTCCTGTCTCCGTAATGCTGGGATTAAACGCGAGCACCACTACCACCCAGCTACTATTTTTTTTATTTCTTCCTTCTTTCCTTCCTTCTTTCCTTCCTTCCTTCCTTCCTTCCTTCCTTCCTTCCTTCCTTCCTCCCTCCCTCCCTCCCTCCCTCCCTCCCTCCCCCCCTCTTTCTCTCTCTCTCTCTCTCTCTCTCTCTTTTTCTTCCCGAACTTCAGGACGCCCTTGGATTGGTTGAGTGTGATGACATTTGATCTGGTAGCTGACACGCCTGTCAACCTCGGCCGCATTCCATCTCCAGAAACTACGTTTCCCAGCATTAAGTGCGCCATGGGCCTACTTCCTAAAGCCCCGCCTCCACATCTGGTCACTCCCCATAGCCGGGTTCTGGTGGCTGTGTGATTCCACGTTCACGCTACTCGAGCGCACGTGGGTTCCTGGGCAGCGCGTTCGTCCGCGGAGTGGCCTGGAGTGCAGACCCACGGACACCCTTTTCCCCAGCCTGGGATGAGCCGCTTTCTGCTGCCGGTGTCCGTAGTGGGCACGGTGATCGGCGGCACCGTGCTGCTCAAGTGAGTCTGCGCGTCTTCTCTGCGCGCTTGGTGGTAGGTTTGCGACAGGGGAATGCCAAACAAGGCCAGAGAAGTATCCCTTGTCCTAAGTCCTCGGACGAATTCTTCCCGCTCACTAGTATGGCTTTTCCGGGAGAGGAGGGCGGGTCACCTCTTCAAGGTCACCTAGGGAGAAGGGGTGGAGCATGGATCTTGTGCTCATTTTATCTCTGGACCACTCCTTCTCTACCCTTTCCTCTTTGCCCAGCCTGTTTGCCTCCCCTTCCTTCCTTTCTTCCCTTTCCTCTCCTCCCCCGTCCTTCTTTCCTTCCTTGCGTTTTTCAGACTGGGTCTCACCATGAAGCCTTGGCTGGCCTGGAACTCGTTATATTGACCAGGCTGATTTTGAATTCACGAGAGATCTGCCTCTGCCTCCTGAGTGCTGGGACCAAGGACATGCGTGTCTGTCACCGCTAACAGCTTACATGAGGTGTTTCCCTCCCCGCCCCCCCCCCCCCCGCATGTATGCATATGCTATGCTTTCGGAGGTTAAAAGAAGATGTTAGATCCCGTGGAACTGGAGTTATTGTGAGTCACCGTGTGGGGTGCTGGGAGCTGATCCTGGGTCCTCTGTAAGAGCAGCAGTGCTCTTACTGCTGAGACATCTCTCCAGCTTCTTGATGTATACACACCCGCTTCCCAATCATTGTTCTCCAACTTCCATGGACCCCTTCTGACACATGCTCCTTCCAACGTCATGCATTCTGTCTGTCTGTCTGTCTATCCATCCATCCATCTATAGACAAGGCAGCATGTAGCCTAGGCTGGCCTTGAGCTTGCTCTGTAGTCGAGGATGATGACCTTAAATTCCTGGTATTCCTGCCATTGCCTCCTGAGTACTGGGCTTGCAAGTGTGTACCACCACTTCTGGCTATTGTCTTTTGTTTTTATAAAAGTATGAATAAATGATTGTTACCTCTTGGAGATGTTCCAACGTATAATCCTTTTCTGAGGCCATGACGAGGACTCCCGTGTGTTTGGGTGCTTTGGTGATGGATGTGAGCTTACGAGTGCTTTGCCCCAGCTCATAAATCTTGAGGCAGGCACGAGGCAGACAGAACTCACTGTGCTGTTTCTCACCTTCAGGGACTATGTCGCTGGTGGGGCTTGTCCCAGCAAGGCCACCATACCTGGGAAGACTGTTATCGTGACAGGAGCCAACACAGGCATCGGGAAACAAACTGCTTTGGAGCTGGCTAAAAGAGGTAAGAGCAGCCCCTGCTCTGGGGTTTGAAGAGTTATGTGCACACTGTTGTGTGCACAATGTTGTGTATGGCAGCCTTGTTTATAATACCTCGAAGGCAGAAGCATTCCAGGTGTCAATTTGCAGACAAATAAACAGAATACGGCTCATCCATACAGTGGAATATTACTATGCTTTCAAAAGGAAAGGAATTCAGACATGCTTCTGTGTGATGATTCTACAGGATGTTGTGCTAAGTGAATAAAGGCAGACACCACACACACACACACACACACACACACACCCCAACAGCTACATAATTCACATTCTCAAAACTATCCAAAACCAAACCTGTTTTTATTATGTAGTGTGTGTATGTTGGGCTGGAGTGGGTCTGAGTTTGCCATCTGTGTAGACAACCATGGAAGCTGGTTTTCTCCTTCTGCTCTGTAGGTCCTGACATTGAACCCTGGTCCTCAGACTTAGCAGTAAGTGCTGTGGCCTGTTGAGCCAATTGCCAGCCTCAGTATTTGCATATCTTGATATGTTTGCTTTGTGTGTATAGGGGGGAGGTGGGTACACATGTGCATATGCGTGCACATCCTTGTGGAGGACAGAGGATAGCCTCTGGTGGCATTTCTCAGAACAACAGTAGCATATTTCCATACGTCCTTCGAATGTTTTCGTCTTCCCACACGCCTTTAGAATATTTTCATAACAGCTCCTCTTCCCCCAAATCTCCTAGCTCCAGGAAACCTGCATCCTTTCTCTTTGTGGATTTACCTATTCTGGACATTGCATATAAATGAATGCATGTATGAATGTCTGACTCACTGAGTGTAGAGTTTCCAGGTCCATTCACCTTGTCATATGTCAGTACATTACTACAGTTATGGCTGAAGAGTATGCTATGGCCTGGATAGACTGCAGTTGGTTTATGTATTGATTAGTGGGTGGACATTTGCTATTTTGTGTGTGTGTGTTTTGAGGATTGAACCCACGGTGTCTTGTTTGCTAGGCAGGTGGTTTACTACTGAGCCACACCCCAGCCCCTCACTGGGGGATTCTAGGCAGGTGGTCTACCACTGAGCCATGCCCCAGCTTCTCATGTGGGGATTGTGGACTCTACCACTGAGCCACACCCTCAGTTCTTCACTGGGGGATTCGAGGCAGGTGCTCTGCTGCTGAAGTACCTCCTCAGCCCTGTTTTGACTTTTTTGAGACAGGTTCTTACCAAGTTGCCCAGGCAGGTCTTGAACATACTTTGTAACCTAGGCAGGCCTTGAACTTGCAATCCTCTTGCCTCAGCCTCCAGAGTCACTGCCATTCGAGGTCTACATCACCAAGCCTGGGAGTAATTGAGTTCCCATCTTTTGGCTATTGACTATGTTACTGAGAACACTGTGTGCAGGTTTAAGGTGAGTGTATGCTTTGATTTCTGTTGGACAGATGTGTGTTCTCTTTTCCTGTTCCAGGAGGCAACGTCATTCTGGCCTGTCGTGACATGGAGAAGTGCGAGGTGGCTGCAAAGGACATTCGAGGAGAGACCTTGAATCCCCGCGTACGTGCTGAACGCCTAGACTTGGCTTCCCTCAAGTCCATCCGAGAGTTTGCAAGGAAGGTCATTAAAGGTAGGCAAGAGGACATTGACTTTTCCAGCCAAGGTTTGTAGCTTCAGGTTAGCCTCTGAGGTACCTAAAGCCTGTAAGCTCTGGAGCAGAGGCTGGCCAACGGCGTCCGCTGGCTAAATGTAGCTGCTACCTGGCTTTCGGTTCTCTTCATAAGATCAGCTAGCTGTGCCTGCTTGTGAGAGTCCATCATGATCTGGCTTGTGGACTGTTGACGTTCTCTCAGAGTTGGAGGGAGCAGTGCTTTGAGTGAGAATAACCTACACAGGCCCGTGTGTCTGAATGCTGGTGTCCAGTTCTTAGGACTGTTTGAGAAGGATTTGGAGGTGTGGCCTTGCTGGAGTGTCATTGAGCGTGAACTTTGAGGTTTTAGAAGCCTACAGCATTCTCAGTTAGCTTTCTCTTGCCTCGTGTGTATGGATCAGATAGAAGCTCTCAGCTATTGACCCAGCCCCATACCTGTCTGTCTGCTGCCATGCTCCTCACTTTGGTGGCCATGAACACTGATGCTGTGAAACTGTAAACCTCCAATAAATTGTAAGTTGCCATGGTTATGGTGATATTTTATCTTAAAGATATGTATGTATGTATGTATGTATGTGAATGTGTATATATTTATGAATGAATATGTCTATACACACACACACACACACACACACACACACACACACACACACACTCTACAAGGAATTGGCTCACCTAGTTGTAGAGCTGACAAGACCCAGAGCTCGCAGCTTAGAGACCCAGGACCTGCAGGTCCTATGCAGAGGTTTGAGGTTCCAGACTGGATTGAGTTTAAAGTCAGAAGAGAGTTGATGTTCGAGCTTGAAGGCCTTTGGGGGGAAGAAGTCTCCCTGCTCTGCAGAGGGTCACTTTTGTTGTGGTCGGGGCTTCTGAAGATTGGATGAGTCAAGGCATGGCATATACACCTCCCCTTACCACTTTAAAAAGAAAATGAAAAGATGAACATTTTTATTAATTTACTTTTTTGAGACTGGGTCTTACTGTGTAGCTCTGGCAGGCCTGGGACTGTCTATGTAGATGGGTTGGCCTGGAACTCACAGAGATCCACCTGCCCCTGTCTCTTGAGTGCCAGGATTAAAGGCATGCACCACCGTACCTGTCCCTGTCCCCATCTTAACTCATTATGTTACACACGATATCTCAGTAGTCAGGAGTTCAACATGCTTCTTGAAAAGGCTTTTTTTTTCTTTTGAGACAGGGTCTTATGTATTATCTAAACTGCTCTTAAACTCAAAATCCTCCTGCCACAGAGTCCTGAGAGCTGAGCTTACAAGTGTGCACTACTGTGCCATAGCACTTAGGACCTTGTGAATGCTAGGTTAAAGACTGCTGCTGAGCCACACCCTCAGCCCGTTACTAGTTAACTCTAGGCAGGCACTCTACCATTAAGCCACACCCCCAGCCCCCCAGTAGGGGATTTTAGGCAATGCCCTGCTGCTTTCTCACCTGGAGACTCTAGGCAAATGCTTTACCCCTGAGCTCCATTCTCACTTAGCCCCATGACATCTTTTTGGGAGTTCATCGCAGAGTAGATCCTGACTGTGCAGGATGAAGGATGGACCAAGTGGTGGGGATGTGTTACAGTGATTAGAAACACAGCATCTACAGTGTGATTGGGAGACAGGAGTCAAATGGAGAACCAAGAGTCGGATCTGGGGAGTGGGACACCGTGCTGCCGTGTAGCAATTCGCAAGGCTAGCAGCTGGATGAGGTTGCGCTTATTTCAGAACTGGGTCTGAAGTTGAAGGGTAATGGAGAAGGCAGGACACCGACTCATCCTTGCTCCCAGCCTTTCTGGTGATGTGAGGGCAGTGACGATGAGTCAGAAGCGCTCTATGCATTAGGTCACATGATGATGTGTGTGCTGCTCGAGGGCAGTGCCTGGGGCTTTCTTGTGAGTGCCCTTGGATAATCCCAGGGCTCATCTGGCAAATTCTGTATTTCTGTCACAATGAGGGGTGACAACCTTTTAGGTGATGTCAAACTGTCACGTATCAGTATTTTGAATAGGGCCATAGCTCCATCTTTTTAAAAAAGATTTATTTATTATATGTAAGTACACTGTAGCTGTCTTCAGACACTCCATCTCATTACAGATGGTTGTGAGCCACCATGTGGTTGCTGGTATTTGAACTCAGGACCTCTGGTAGAGCAGTCAGTGCTCTTAACTGCTGAGCCATCTCTCCAGCCCCATAGCTCCATCTTGAAGCAACTGCCAGGAAGTACAAAGTGTGTTCCTTATTTTAATTGATTTATTAAAAATTATTTATGTGTTGTGGGCAGTGGTGGAGTGTGCCTTTAATCACCCCTGCACCTAGGAGGCAGAGGCAGGAGAATCTCTTTAAGTTTGGGGACAGCCTGGTCTACAGTGTGAGTTCTAGGACACCCAAGGCTACACAGAGAAACCCTGTCTTGAAAAAAACAAACAAAAGAAAAAAGAAAAAAAATTATTTATGTGTATAGGTACACACATGTATGTGCAGCACTCATGTACAGTGCTTGCAGAGGCCAGAAGAGGCCTCTGGGACTGTACGGATGACTGTGAGCCAGCATGTGGGAGCTGAGAATCAAACCCAGGTCCTCTGGAAGAGCTGCCAGTGCTCTCAACCTCTGAGCCACCTCTCCAGCCATGTGTTAACTTTTTAAGTTATATTTACTGTAATTATCTATCTATCTATCTATCTATCTATCCATCTATCCATCTCCATCCACCCATGTATCCATCTGTCAGTGGTTGTATGTATGTATGTATGTATGTATGTATCTATCTATCTATCTATCTATCTATCTATCTATCATGTATATATTTATCATCTGTGTATCTGTGTATATGTGTATCATGTATGTATATATGTATGTATGTATCTATCATCTATGTATCTGTAGATCTATGTATTTATCCATCATGTATGTATGTATTGTCTATCATCTATGTATTTATCTATGTATCTGTCTATCTATCTATCTATCTACCTACCTATCTATCATGTATCTATCTACCTACCTATCATGTATGTATATTTTTATCATCTATCATCTGTGTTTCTGTATCTATCTACCATGCATCTATCTATCTATCTATCTATCTATCATCCATCTAGCATTTGTGGGTGTAGATGTTTCACAGCACACATATGGAGATCAGAGACAATTTGCAGGAGCAGTCAGTGCATGCGTGCATGTGTGCACATGTGTGCATACATTTACCACAGTGTATGTGTGGAGGTCAGAGGGGTTGGTTCTTTGCTTCCATCATGTGGCTTTGGGGCTTGAACTCAGGAAGTCAGTCTTGGCAGCAAGTGCCTTTCCCTCCTTAGCCATCTGTCTCCATTGCCCTTTTTAAAACTTTTGAGACTGGCTCGGAGCTGTGCTGTATAGTCAGTGTCCTGAATAGCTACGATTACCACCCTTCAGCAATCACTTCTGGCTTTTTTCTTGATATATATGTTTTACATTATTTATCGTGTGTGTGTGTGTGTGTGTGTGTGTGTGTGTGTGTGTGTCTGTCCGCTTGTGCCATGGTGTCGGCAAGCGCCTTTGCTCTCTGAACCATTCTCCAGCCCATTTTTTCCCAGAACAGCTACCTCTGGTGAGTTCTTTGTAAAAAACGTTTCATTACTTTTAATTCTGTGTATCTCTATGGGTCTGTGAACATGGGTGTTTTGGATCCCTCTCCTGTGTAGCGGGGGTTGCAGGAGGTTGTAAACTGCCTGATGTGGGTGCTTGGAACCTCTGCAAGAGCAGTGTGTACTCTCAGCTACCAAGCCATCTCTAGTCCAAGAGAGTTTATTTTTATTTTTTAAAAATGAAAGCACTTATTAGCCTGAGAAACCATCTATGGTCAGAATTTATTTATTGATGAAGTAGGATAGTTCTCTTTTGAGTGTGTTTGGTTTTCAGTCTTGCTGGAATATCCATTTCAGGAAGGCGGTAACCTCAACTCTCCTGTCCACCCTGTATTTCCAGTGTCCAATAATAGGTGCTTAGAAAATACTTGTTGATTAACTAGTAATTACATGGTTCTACCAGGCAGGTACTAATATCCATTTTTATTTTTTTTTATTTTTTTAGATTTTGTTTATTTAGTTATTCTGCCTGGATATATGCCTGCAGGCCAGAAGAGGCTCGTTACAGGTGATCACGAGCCACCATGTGGTTGGTAGGAATTGAACTCAAGTCCTCTGGAAGAACAGACAGTGCTCTTAACCTCTGAGCCATGTCTCCAGCCCCCCTTTATAAAGGTTTTATTTATTTTATTTGTATGAGAACACTGAAGCTGTGTTTAGACACACAGGAAGAGGGCATCAGATCCCAGATGGTTGAGAGACACCATGTGGTTGCTGGGAATTGAACTCAGGACCTCTGGAAGAGCAGTCAGTGCTGTTAATCACCGAGCCATCTCTTCAGCTCTGTTATCCTTTTTAATAAAGGAAGAAACTGAGTCTCAGAGAAGCAATGTGAACTGGCCAGTGTCAAAAATCCAGTCAGGTTTTTTTTTTTTTTTTTCCAGACAGAGTCTCACTCTGTAGCCTAGGCTGGCCAGGATTATAGGCTGAGCCACCATATCAGGCTTCAGAGCTAAGATTTGAACTCTTGTCTGCCTGGTTGCAGATAGGATGTGCCTCCATCCCTCCCCACATCCCCACGCCAACTGGGAATCAAACCTGGGACTTTGTCCATGGGTGGTAGTTGGTTCTAGAATCTCCTGGGAGATAAACTCCTGGGCTCGTCTGTCAGGGAGTTTCCAAATGCAGTTAATTGGGATGAGAAGACTGAAGACCTACTCTGACTGGGCAGGGTCATCATCCCATAGGCTGGGTCCCAGGCTGAATTAAAAGGAGAAGCAGTCTCTCTGTGCCAGGATTAAAGACCTGTGCCACTAGGCTCAGCAGTGACTTATTTATTTATTTATTTATTTATTTATTTATTTATTTATTTTTTAGACAGTGGTTCTTTTTTTTTTTTTTAAAGACTTTATTCATTATTTTATTTATTATTATATGTAAGTACACTGTAGCTGTCTTCAGACACACCAAAGGAGGGCATCAGATCTCATTACGGATGGTTGTGAGCCATCATGTGGTTGCTGGGATTTGAACTCAGGACATTCGGAAGAGCAGTCAGTGCTCTTAACCACTGAGCCATCTCTCCAGCCCCTACTTATTTATTTTTGGTTATATTAGTGTGTGTCTGTACGTGTGTCTGTACGGGTGCCTGCAGAGACCAGGACAGGGCAATGGGTACTCTGGAGCTGGAGTTGCAGGAAGCTGGGACTCCTGATGGGTGTGACTGTTGGGAACTGAAGTCCGCTCCTCTGCAAGAGCCAGCCGTATGTGCTTTAAACTCTGAGCCATCTCTCCAGCCCTGAGACAAGGTTTTGCTTTATGACCCTGGCTGGCCTTGAACTTGTAATCCTGCCCCAGCTTCCCTGGTAGCCTGCACTGCCACCTGCGGCTTGGAGCTTGTGTTCGTCATTGGTGCCTTATATTCCACTCACCCACTGGGTGACAAATAAGATCCTGGTCCACATCTCTTCGGTGGAGACACCCAATTCCTTATGTCCGCTGACATTCTCTTGGAAGTGTTATGGCTTCAGTCTGTCGCCATGGGGGAGGCTCTGACTCTTAGGATCTCAGAAGGTGACCTTGTTTGGAGATTGGCTCTTGTAGAGGCTATCAAGTTGAAGTGAGGTCATCAGGATGGGCCCTAGGTCAGTATCCCTGGTGTCCTCATTATGGGAAACTGGGACACAGAGGGCTGTGCACAGAGGGAAGATGATGGGTGGAGTTGGCCATCTACTAGCCAAGGCCTGGGGCAGATTCTCTTCGTCAGCCCCAGCTGGTCTAGCTCTTTCTAAGGTCCTGATCCTGGCTTCTCAGCATCTTGGCCATCCATTTCTGGTTCTTTTAAAGATTTTTTTTTTTTTTTTTTTTTTGGCAGGGGTAGGTTTTTTTAAGACAGCATCTCTCTGTCTATCCTGGAACACACTCTGTAGATCATGCTGGCCTCAAACTCACTGAGATCTTCCTGCCTCTGCCTCCAAGAGTGTTGGGATTAAAGGTGTGCGCCACCACTGCCTTTCTAAGATTTATTTATTTTTATTTGTATGAGTGTTTTGCTTGCGTGTATTTATGTATACCACGTTTGTGCCTGGTACACAAGGAGACTAGAAGAAGGCATTGGATCCCTTAGAACTGGCGTTATGGACAATTGTGAGCTACTGTTTTAGTGAGGGTTTCTGTTGCTGAAATGAAACACGATGACCTAGAGCAATTTGGGGAGGAAAGGGTTTATTTGGCTTATATTTCAACATTGAAGGAAGTCAGGACAGTAGCTCAAACAGGGCAGGGACCTGGAGGTAGGAGGAACTGATGTAGAGGTCATAGAGGGGTGGTGCTTACTGGCTTGCTCCTCATGGCTTGCTTGGCCTGCTTTCTTATAGAACCCAGGACCACCAACCAACCCAAGGATGGCACCAACCACAGTGGGCTGGGCCTTCTATCAATCACCAATTAAGAAGCCATATCTTATAGAAGCATTTTCTCAACTGAGGTTTCCACCTTTTAGATGATTCTAGCTTGAGTCAAGTTGACATAAAACCACCTAGGGCAGCTACCATATCAGTGCGAGGAACTGAACCCAGGTACTCTTCAAAATCAGCAAGTGGCTTAGCCGCTGAGCCATCTCTCCAGTCCCAATTTCTGTTGTTCAGGTTGCTTGGCTTGTAGCATTTTGTGATGTCAGCCAGACCAAGTGTCCAGGATCCTCTTTAAGAACAATATGCATGCACTACTAACTCCAGTCCCTTTTATGTTCGTTTGAAACAAGGTGTCTAGCCCAGGTTGTCCTTGAACTCCCTGTCTATATAGGATGGCCCCAGCCTTTTAATCCTCTTAGCCTCTTCCCGTATGGATTATTGGTATTTCACAAGAGTTGTTTCATATGGTACTGGGGAAGGGAGCCAGAGCCTGGTGCATGCTACACAAGCAGTAAACTTGAGCTGTATCCCTAGCCCCGAGGACCTCACTCGATCTAGATCATCTCTGTGACAGTCAAGGTTATGTGTTGAACTCCTAGGGATCTGACTCAGTACATGGCTGTGGGAAGATGAGGTAGAGGTTGCTCACATCATGGCTGACTAAGTGAGCAAGCAGAGAGTGGGGCTAGAACTCAGGACACTTTGGTAGTTTCCAAGACCTTCCCCCAGTAACTTCTATCACTCTCACCTTTGGCCTCTTGTCACAGAGCATCCTCCCTCTGTCTCTAGCCTGGCCCTTCTCCCTTAGGAGGAGAGCAACCAACTCTGTTGCATCACAACACATTCCATGATCTTACCTAAGTGGCACCCGATCATCTCTACAAAGATCCACCTTCACAGGCGCCAGGTAGACAGGAACGTGTGTGGGACACTGTCCTACCTTCAGGCAGGGGTGGAGTGCATCTTGATGTATCTGACCTCACCCATGTCTTCTAGAGGAGGAGCGAGTAGACATTCTGGTCAACAACGCAGCCGTGATGCGGTGCCCACACTGGACCACTGAGGATGGCTTTGAGATGCAGTTTGGTGTCAACTACTTGGGTGAGGCCTGGGCTGGTTTTACATGGGATGAGAATTGGTTCTTGATGTGGAGTCACCCACTCTGTGGTGTGTGTGGAATCTTGCTCCATTCTTTTAAAATTTATTAACCTATATGTCTGTACCATAGACTGGGTGAATCCTCATTTCTTTTTCCTTCTACTTTTTAAAAATTACTTTGAGGTCATATAAATGATGGCATTTTCATGCGTGTGTGCCCTCATACCTTGGTCTCGGTTGTTCTTCTCCCCCACTTAGCTTCCCCTCTACCCTTCTCTTTCTTCCCCCAGTTAGTCCCCTTTCATAGTTTTATTTTTGTGGCTGTATAAAACACTCTGGCAGAAAAGCAGCTATGGGAGAAAGGGTTTGTCTGGTTCACAGTTCCAGGTTACAGTCCGTCACTTGAGGAAGTCAAGGCAGCCAAGACCTGCAGTGGCTAGTCACTGCACATCTGCAGTCAAGTGCAGAGAGATGCATGTGTGCATGCTAGTGTTCAGCTAGCTTTCCTCACTCTTAGTACAGGGCTCAAAAGGAGCAAACAGCAAACTCCCGCTTTCAGAGAAGACCTTCCCACAACAGCGATCATAATCAAGATACTCCTACAGACAGGGGCACAGCCAACAGGCCCTATGCGGCTCCACTTTGAGGCTCTGTTTTCAGGCTACATTGTACAAGGTTGACAATGAAAGTGACTACTTTCTCTTGTGTTCTTTCTTTTTCTGTCTGTCTGTCTGCCTGCCTGCCTGCCTGCCTGCCTGCCTTTTCTCTCTCTCCTCTCCCCTCCCCCTCCCCCCACCTCTTTCTTGATTCGTTGCATTTGGGTGTTGCCTGCATGTATGTCTGTGTACCACGTGCATGCCTGGTGCCCTGTGAGGCTGGAATTGGGTATCAGATCCCGTAGGATAGGTTTGTGAGCAGAGCAACCATGTGGGTGCTGGGAATTGAGCCTGAGTCACTTGGGAGAGCAGCCAGTGTTCTTAACTGCTGAGCCATCTCTCCAGCCCTGATTACAATTTTTTATGGCCTCTTATTTCTCCATTGCATGTATCTGTCACAAATGTTTAATTTTTTTATTCTTCAGCCAGGTGGTGGTGTATGTCTTTAATCCTAGCACCAGGGAGACAGAGGCAGGTGGATTATTATTAATTCCTAGGTCAGCATGGTCTACATAGCAAGTTCCAGACTGTTCAAGGCTGTGTATAGTGAGTCCCAGTCTCTCTCTTTTTCTAAAGACTTACTTACTATATATGCAGCATTCTGTCTGCATATATGTCTGCAGGCCAGAAGAGGACACCAGATCTCATTATAGATGGTTATGAGCCACCATGTGGTTATTGAGAATTGAACTCAGGACCTCTGGAAGAGCAGCTAGTGCACTTAACCTCCGAGCCAACTCTCTAGCCCAGGTCCCAGTCTCAAAGAACTAAAAAGATAAAATTAATTTAACTTTGAGAATTTCATAATACATAAAATAAAATGACTTTATCTATCCAGTATTTCTCTCTGACTCTACCCATATCTACTGCATCATGCTCTTGTCCCAATTGCATCTCATTTGAGACCTATGCTGGCCTTGAACTTGTAAAGATGACTGTAAACACCTGTGAACACTTTCTAGGTGCTGGGGTTGTATGTATATGCCATTTAGCCTGGTTTTTGTTTGTTTGTTTGTTTCTCAGAATACAGGGTCTTGGTATCACATTTTCTTTATCTGTTCATCCGTTGATGGTCATCTAGGCTGGCTCCATTTTCTGGCCATTGGACTTATTGCGGTGATAAGCACCCATGAGTAGGTGTCTCTGTGGTCCCTTGAGTTTTTGTCCAGGAGAGGTAGAGCTGGGCCATATGGTAGCCCTGTGTAGAAAAGTCTCCAAACTGACTTACATAGTGGTTTCACCAGTGTACTGTCCACAAGCAGTGAGTAAGGGCTCCTCTTTCCACACGTCCTTGCCAGCACTTGTCAGTTATTTTCTTAGTGATGGCCTGGGTTGAGATGAAATCTCAGAGTAGTTTCCCTGATAGCTAAAGAGACAGAAAACATTTTAAAATATTTGCTGGCCATTTGTATTTCTTTAGTTGAGAACTGTCTGTTCAGTTCATGAGCCTATTTATTAATTGGATGATTTTTTTCCTTAAACTTTTGAATTCTTCCCAAATCCTCATTCTTGCTGATAGAAGGCAAGAAGAAAGGAAGGAAGGCTATGAAAGGGAAGCTATCATTTCACCACCAGAAGTAGCTATGATTAAAACAAAACAAAACAAACCAAACCAACCTGGGTGTGGTGGTTTTAATGAGCATGGCCCCCATAGACTTATATGTTTGAATGCTTGGTCTCCAGTTAGTGGAACTGTTTGGGAAGGATTAAGAGGTGTGGCCTTGTTGGAGGAGATGTGTCATTGAGGTGTGTGTGTGAAAAACTTTCAGATCTTTCTTTGACACCGTGCCTGACTACCTGCCACCATGATTACCACAAAGTAACTCTCTAAAACTAGTCAAGCCCCCCATTAGATGCTTTCTCTCGTGAGTTGATTTGGTCAGGGTGTACTTTCACAGCAGCAGAACAGTCGCTAAGACACTGGGCTTGGTGTCCTGCGCCTCTCTGAGAGCTTGCTTGGCGGCTTTAGTGGAGGAGCACAGACACTCATCCACTCTTGATGGAAGGTAGAAGGGAATCTCCTTCAACCAAGTGTGCAGCTTCTGGATGTGTGTGAAACACTGGGGGAGGGTAGGGATGCCTGCCGCCCCAGATGGATCAGCTGAGATCAGATGTCAGAGCCAGCTTGCCCTCATATCCTCACTTCCTGCGAGGCCTCACGACCCGAGGTTGATCCCTGAGACCTACATGATAGAAGGCGAAAACCAACTCCTGAAGGGTGGCCTTACCTCCACATGCATGCTGTGACACGTGCTGTGACACATGTGCCCACCCCTACCCTAATAAATTACACTTGGAAAAAAAGAAAAACCAACTGAACCTAAATATAAAGATTTTTTTTCCTCCTCTGAAAACAAAACAACTCCAAACAAAACAACAAAGTGTGTGGTATCTAGAGGAAGAGGAGGATTACACTACTGCTGCGTATGAAAAAATAAAATAGTGGGGCTGGAGAGATAGCTCAGTGGTTAGGGGCACTGGCTGCTCTTGAAAAGGACTTGGGCTTGGTGTTCCTAACACTTACTTGTCATGGTCTCTTACAAACATATGTAACTCTACTTCCAGGGGATCCACTGCCCTCTTGTGGTCTCCACGGGCACTGCATGCATGTTTTGCAGGCACACATACAGACAAAAACACTCATACACATTAAGTAGAGAAAGAATAATTGCCATGAGGAAAAATATTTTCTTGTTCTTCATGTAGGGCATTTTCTATTGACAAATTTGCTGTTGGACAAGCTGAAGGCCTCGGCCCCATCACGCATCATCAATCTCTCGTCCCTGGCTCACGTTGCTGGGCACATAGACTTCGAGGACTTGAACTGGCAGATGAAAAAGTATGACACCAAGGCAGCCTACTGCCAGAGCAAGTTGGCTGTTGTCCTCTTCACCAAGGAGCTGAGCCACCGGCTGCAAGGTGTGTAGATGGTGATCTTTTCTGATCTTCTTCCTTCTTCACTGTGTCTAGGATAGTTCTATAGCCCTGAGCTGGTGATGAAGAGGCAAGTAGTAGCTTTAAACAATGTAGTCAAACGGATGGCACCTGTACCACCATGTCCCCTTCCAGTGCTAGAGACAGACATCACTAATAAATCGTGGTTCTAATGATTGCTCTTTAGTTTCAATCAGCCTGCCTTCATCAGACATGCTGATCTTGCTTTTCTTGGATAGACTTCTAAGCCTCTGGTGCTGAAAATCTGTGGTTGGGGACGGGGAGTGGTTTTGGTCCATAAGGGACATGTGTGAGTGCTTGCAGACATGTGTGTCACAACTGGGTCAGTGTGAGGTTGCTCCCAGCATTAGTGGGTTGAATTCAGGCATCCTCCTAGATGGTTCCCCCCGCCCCCCCCAATTCTTTCCAGTCTCAGGGATTAAAAAAGTTTCCCCCTGACTTCTTGCTTCTCAAGAGTTGTCTGTGACCAGCAAACAGTGCCAGGCACCCTTGGGGGATAGTCACAATTATAATATTTTAAACTCCAGTCCTCTGCTGGAGTCCAGAAATGTGGGTCTATTAGGCCTTCAGGGGAAGCCACACGACAGAGCCACCTTGTCAGGGGAAGCCACTGGAAACTGAGGTTTCAAAGCATGGAGGATAATATGGGCTCCAGCGTGGGAGGCAGCACAGGCTGGGGAAGACCCCGGGTGGAGTGGGGCCACCTAGTCTTTTTTCACTAGTCTTTGTGAGTGCCTGTTTGCAAGTGTGTGTGAGCATGTGCACATGTGTGTGGGGTGTGTGGGTGTAAGTCAGGGGACAGTGTTGGGTGTCATCCACTTGGCTTTTCATTTGAAAAACAACTGAACTATCCCCCCAGCGCTCACCACCGATGTTTCTATTTTTCTCAGGCTCTGGTGTGACGGTCAATGCACTGCACCCTGGTGTGGCCAGGACAGAGCTGGGGCGACATACGGGCATGCACAACTCTGCCTTCTCTGGCTTCATGCTTGGTGAGTCCCTTCCAGCTTGGTGTCCCTCACAGAGCCCTCTCCCTGTGCCCTCTCTCCTGGGGGATCCGAGACTTTTGCTCAGAGCCTGTCACTTTATTTTTTTTGATTATTTTTCTGACTGGGTTTCACTATATATATCTGACTGGCTTAGAACTTGTTATGTAGGTCAGGCTGGCCTTGAACTCACAGAGATCTGTTTTCCTCTGTCTCCTGAGTGTTGGGATTAAATAAATTGCCATCATGTTTGGCAGTTTTGTTTTTCTCAACATGGTCTCATCGAGACTAGACTGGTCTTGAACTTCTGATCTTCCCACCTCCTGAGTGCTAGGGTTACAGGTGTGTGCCACCACACCTGGCTGCTGGCTTTACCTCTCTCATGTCTTCCTTGGGTAGCAGATGGGTCATTGTTCTATGTGGTTCTGGCTTCAGATCAGCCAAAAAATGAGCTAGAGCCCCATTGATGAATAAGAAAACTATCTTGGAGGATATATCTTGACTCCTGGAGTCAGGCTGTGTACTGAGTAACCCTGGCTTCACTCAAAACTAAGTGACTCAGGAAAATGTACCTTCCAGTCTTTTTTTAAAAAAGATTTATTTATTTATTTATTTAATGTATATATATGAGTACACTATAGCTGTACTGATGGTTGTGAGCCATCATGTGGTTGCTGGGAATTTGAACTCAGGACCTCTGCTCGCTCCGGCCTAAAGATTTATTTATTATTATATCTAAGTACACTGTAGCTATCTTCAGACGCACTAGAAAAGGGCGTCAGATCTCATTACGGATGGTTGTGAGCCACCGTGTGGTGACTGGGATTTGAACTCAGGACCTTCGGAAGAGCATCAGTGCTCTTAACCACTGAGCCATCTCTTCAGCCCACACCTCCTAGTTTTAATAGCCTCTTACTGTATAGACCAGATTTTGATCCTCCTGCCTCTACTTCCTGAGTGCTAGGATCACGGACATGCCTCGCCATGCTTGTTGCATTGAGTATTAGTGTCAGGTCCATGATGGGTCTACCCTCACAGTCACTGGGAAAATCAGCCGAGTATGCCCATAAATTGCTCTGCACAGTGTCTGGCCAAGACTCTAGTCTGACCCACAGCCAAACATTAGGTGGAGAGAGCTTCAGTTGAAAAGCGTCATGGGATCACTTCTCTTGAAGCTTGGGAATCCCAGAGAAGAGGGGGAGAAAGAGTTGTAGGAGCCAGCAGGATTGAGAGTACCAGGAGAACACGGCCCACAGAATCAACTAAGTAGGGCTCATTCACAGAGACTGAAGCAGCTATCACCAAGCCTGCACAGGTCTGTGCTAGGTCCTCTGTGTATGCTATGGTTGTGCAGCTCATGTGGAATTGTGCCTAGTCTTAGTGTGTCTTGTTATGCTGTGTTCGGTTGATATTCCTGGGAGGCCCGCTCTTTCCTGAAGGGAAATAGAGGAGGAGTGGATCTGAGGGAGAGGGAAAGCAGGAAGGCAAACTGGGAGAGTGAAGGGAGGAGAGGCTGCGGTTGGGATCAACGGTGTGAGAGAAGAAGTACAAGAATGTAGTCTGAGTCAACAGAGCACTGTGGCAGGCATTCATAATGCCCGAGTCACTTAGTGGGCATGTATTAAGAATTTTAGCGTGAGAAGACCACAGAATCGAGGGCTGGAGATGTCGCTCAGTTGGCGAACTGCTTGGCTATCTTTCTGGAGCCCTGGGGTTGATCTCCAGCACCACATAAAATCAAACACTGGGATTTGCCTCCCAGCACTCTGCACATAGAGGCAGAGGGAAGGAATTTAAGTTCATCTTTGGCTGTATAGGGAGTTGAGGTCAGGGCCAACCTGGACTACACATGCCCTGCCTGAGACACATGCCCTGCCTGAGACACATGCCCTGCCTGAGACACATGCCCTGCCTGAGACACATGCCCTGCCTGAGACACATGCCCCTGCCTGAGACACATGCCCTGCCTGAGACACATGCCCTGCCTGAGACACATGCCCTGCCTGAGACACATGCCCTGCCTGAGACACATGCCCTGCCTGAGACACATGCCCTGCCTGAGACACATGCCCTGCCTGAGACACATGCCCTGCCTGAGACACATGCTCTGCCTGAGACACATGCCCTGCCTGAGACACATGCTCTGCCTGAGACACATGCCCTGCCTGAGACACATGCCCTGCCTGAGACACATGCCCTGCCTGAGACACATGCCCTGCCTGAGACACATGCCCTGCCTGAGACACATGCCCTGCCTGAGACACATGCTCTGCCTGAGACACATGCCCTGCCTGAGAGGAAAAGATTATTTCTAGGAACAATACATAGAATAGAGGAAAATGTGCTTTCATTTTTCTGGGAACACTCAGGGAGGCTTCCTATAGGAGGCCGCTTTTGGATTCATCTCTCCTTTTGGAGGAATTTGTGGGGTGTTGCCTGGGACGGGCCATTTAGGTAGAGAGAACTGCAGACACAAAGGCCTGGAGGTAGGTTCCCTGGGACTTCAGGGCAGCTTCCAGCCTCCAAGGCTGGGTTTTGGGTTCCCTGAGGGTGGAGCAGGGGATTTTTATTTTTGACTGTTCTGTGGTTGATTGTAGGGCCCTTCTTCTGGCTGCTGTTCAAGAGTCCCCAGCTGGCGGCCCAGCCCAGCACATATCTGGCCGTGGCAGAAGAACTGGAGAATGTTTCGGGGAAGTACTTTGATGGACTCAGAGAGAAGGCTCCATCTCCTGAGGCTGAAGATGAGGAAGTAGCCCGCAGACTTTGGACGGAAAGTGCCCGTTTGGTGGGCTTGGCCATGGCTCATGGATCCCCTGGGAGAGGACATGCCATTCCCAGATAACCTTCAGAGACCCAGATGGAGCTGTGTTACCAAGACTGCTGCTGGCCATGCTCTCATCATCCTCTAGGGGCAGTATTGGTACTATTAGAATCTCAAGACTGTGGATGTTGGCTGCCATGTCCTCATCATCCTTTAGGGACAGTGTTGCACTGTTAGAACTCAAGTCTGTGGATGCTGGCTGCTATGCCCTCATCATCCTCTAGGTGGCAATGTTAGTTCTAGCATTTATCGTTAGCTGGCTACATTGAGTTGGACCACAGGTAGGCACTGGCTCAGGGGATGGCAGGTCCATGTACTCTGTTGGTTACTGGGGAGATGGTCCATCAGGTGCCTCCTTTAGGAATCTAAAAGGGGAGGCTGATAGGGGAGACAGTCACTCTGGTTATGGGCAGTGTCCAAAGACAGTGGACACCAAAGCTGCTGTGGTGGACTGATTGGTCTACTGTTAAAGAGCAGGCATAGCTATAGATTTTTGTGGGCCCTTATATACTCCTGCCTCCTCTCTGACTTGGCTGTTGTTCTAGTTTGCTTTCTGTTGCTGTGATAAACACCATGACCAAAATCAACCTGGGGAGAAAAAGGGCTTATTTAACTCACAGGTTATAGTTTATCATGGAAGAGGCAAGCCAGGGCAGGAACTCAGGACAGTAACTTGAAGCAGATACCAATGGAGGTGTGCTCACAGGCATATGTCAGGTACCTTGCTTTTATTTTTATTATTATTATTATTATCTTTTTTTTTTTTTTTTTTTTTTTTACAGAGAGGGTCTCACTTTGTAACCCTGGCCTTCCTGGAACTTGCTATGTAGACTAGGCTGGCCTTGAACTCACAGAGATCTGCCATGCCTGGAATTAAAGGCATGTATTACTATGCCTGTCCCAGGTACCTGTGCAGGCCTACCTGTCCAAGGATGGCACCATCCACAGTGGGCGTCTACCTCCTACATCAGCTAGCAATCAAGAAAATGCTCCACAGACAATCCCTCAGGACAGTCTGGTCTAAGCAGCTCTTCACATGAGGGTCTCTCTCTGTCTTTTACGAATGTCAGGTTGACAACCAAATGAACCAGACAGCTCTTGATTGCAAACTGCAAAGGGTCACTGCTCCCTTAAGGATGGTGTGGGTCTGAAGCTCTCGCCAGACTCAGAAAGGGCAGCCGTGGACACCTTGTGTGCTGGACAGTGGCTGTGATCCAGTGGAAACCCTGGCAGACCCTGTCTTGGTTAGCCCCGAAGTGCTCAGGACAGAGTGGGATGAAAAGCTGCTAGCTGCTGCCACAGAAAACCAGCGTGACCTAGGATCAGGATCTCTCCAATTCCTGTGTAATTTTAACTGTAGACTCTTAAGCTTGTTGTTTGATTACAGTAACATGTTAGGGGTAGTGGCACATATCGGTAACTCCAGCACTT